>NC_135658.1:70718669-71020577 GCF_964188315.1 Podarcis muralis | reverse complement strand
GCATATGTCATGCTGATATTATTGAGCACAAACAGAACACTTAGTAAAGTATTATATTGTTAACAAACTGAAAAATCTGTAAGGGAAATATTCCAAACTAAATAACACAATTGCAAACACAGACACAAACACAAATCTGGAATACATCCCTCACCTACTTCATTGCCACTGTTCTTGGCTCCTGTGTGATATTTTCCCATGGTTAAGAACATAATAATAACATTGTTGGATCAGACCAAAGGTCCATTTAGTTCCACATCTTGTGCTCATAGTTGCCAGCCAAATGCTTAGGGAAAGAGCACAAACAGGACCTGAGCACAACTCCCCACTCAAGATTCCCAACAATTGGTATTTCAGAGTCATATTGAAGTGCAGGGAGAACATGTAGTGAAGGGAGAATATGGCTGCTCTTGCTATGCGCACCCTGGCCCTCACTTGACTATTTGATAGGCCTCAGCTCTATGGACTGGCCCTGGAATTCAGATTCACTACCAGTCAAAGTTGGGTACAATACAGTCAGTTCCATCTGCGTGTCTCCTACCCTTGCTTTGAACTCCCGTGCTTATGCTCCTCTCACAGTCAGCTGTGTTGTCAGCCTGCATACATCTCCCTGCCAAGCTTTATGCCTTGTGACAGAGTTGTAACTTTAAAGATGCTTTAGAGGACTCCTTATTTTTCCCAAAGAATAAAAAAGTAGTAATAAGGGAAAGTGGCATAGCAATATAAAAGCAAAAGCTTGTCTGTGGGGCATGTGTCAGTACTAGAAGAAACCGCGGCTGCAGTGACTTGGCACTCCGATTATATTGTTTGCGAAGAGACTTTTCCAAATTGCTTACTCCAAAGGATAATCTTTATCTGTCAGGAGCCAGTGTTGTAAAACAGAAAACAGGGGCAGTTGACAAAAGAAACGGATTACTACCTGGAACACCGCTTGACCTTTCAAAAGCATACACAAAAGCTCAGACATTGTTTGCGGAGTGATGTGGTACAATACTTCAACTTTCCATTTTCCCAAAGAGATGCAGTTAGCTAATTACATAATATTAGAGTAGTGTGAGAGGGGAAACCTTTGCCATGATTTTCAGGGATATTTCCTCCATGCTGAAAGGTGACATCTCATGCTTCTGTTGCTTGTACACAAAGACAGAGATTTGTGTTGCTTGTACACAAAGACAGAGATTTCCCCTCACCCTGAAGTGGACATGTAGGAGAGGGGTGGCATTGCATCCTGGTTGCGGCTTCAAGTGTGTTGCCACTGGGAAGTGGGGCCAAGAATGGATATACAGTGGTACCTCAGGTTACATACGCTTCAGGTTACAATGCTTCAGGTTACAGACTCCACTAACCCAGAAATATTACCTCAGGTTAAGAGCTTTGCTTCAAGATGAGAACAGAAATCGTGCTCCGGCGGCGCAGCAGCAGCAGGAGGCCCCACTAGCTAAAGTGGTGCTTCAGGTTAAAACAGTTTCAGGTTAAGTTCAGACCTCCAGAACGAATTAAGTACTTAACCTGAGGTACCACTGTAAAAACCAAACCTACCCTTCATTTACCCTCTTTGACACATTTTCCCCCAGCTCCTACCCACCTGCTGTCAAGTAGATAACAAAGCAAGTGCATCCAATTGTTTCTTTGCCAAGTAGGGTTTTTTTTTGGGGGGGGGTTAACCTGTTGACTAGCTTGAGATGGGAAAACAGAGTTGTTGTTCTTTGCCAACTCTACACTGATCCTTAGAGGAATCAGCGCTTTTCCTGAATGGTGCCAACCCTTTGGAGCAGCAAGTCTGCCTTCCTCTTTCCACTCCTGTGAAGTTTGGATTTAACACAATGGTATGAACTTTGCCATAAACAAGTTTCTGGAAAGCTTAAGTAGGGTTGCCATATTTCAAGAAGTCAAAATCTGGACCCAAAAAGTGGGAAGATTTCAAAATCCAGACATTTCCCCCTGGACACTAATTCCATCATTGGAAAATCTATTCGTATGGCAACCCTAGTTTAAGGCTGAAGTCCTAATCTCACTCTTTATTGTCAAGTTCAGCCTATGCGTAAGTTGTGGGATGTGTTTTAAAAATGCCTGTACAGTTACATATTTTTGTTGCAGGCTTTTCCTTTGCCCAGTGCATGGAGGCAGAGATAGTCGGGGTCAAATCTGAGCTGGTTTCAAAATCCTTACTGTTGTGAGACCAGAATATTTGAAGGATCACTTCTTCCCATGTCAACCTGCCCATCATTTGCGGTCCTCTTTGGAGGCTGCTTGGTGTTATACCATCAGGGAAGCTGCAATTGGTGCTGAAGGACCAAAGTCTCTTCAGAGGCAGCACCCAGATTATGAAACTCCCAAAGAAGGTTAGACTAGCTTCTCCTCTGTCGTTCTTTAGGGGGGCAATTGAGACATTTTTGCTGTGAGAGGCATTGAATGTGCTTTGATTTTTATCAGTTATTATTTGTTTTACTGGGGTTTGAGTGTAAACTGTTTTGGGGGGGTCTCTTTTTTGAGCTAAAAGGAAGTATAGAATGCCTTATAAATAAAATAGTAAATACATATTTGTGGAAGTCTAGCTGGCTGTAGAAAAATCAGAGAAAAGCTAAATAGGAGAGACTGGTGGATCAAGCAGATAATGTGAAATCATCTCCTTCCAAAGTTTGTGTAAAATGTGTCCAAATATTCTTTAGACAAGTCAGTTCTTCCAGGTTGATTCAGCCACACAGCTGGTTCAAACTGCAACGACTGTGTTCATTTTTCTTCCCCTGCTGTGAATCCTCTCACTGCCAGTTCAGCATAGCTAGGTAATTCTCAAACAGCTGTCATGGATAGTCTTTTAAATTAAAGATCTATCACTTGACAAGATTATTGAAAAAATGAACAGTAAAAGACAGCTGCATTCCTCTCAAATGTGAACTACATAGAGGAGAATTAAATGCACATAACCCACAGTGCTGCATAATGTAAATCACTTGAACATTTGTATCATTTTGCAGAATGCAAAGACTTTTGGACTTTTGCTACCAGTTGTACAATACACACATAGCTGTGATGGGTTTTGTCAGAGAGATGGGAATCGGCTATACAGCTACAAATAAAATGTTTTATGTGTGTTTTAAGTGCAATATACAATGTGACACTAGATGATGATGGTGAGCCTTATGGAAAATACAATGTATTTAAATAAATAAAAAAACGCTTAAAAAAAGCATTTTCAGAACAGTTTTTATATGTGTGTAGATTCCACCATGGAGAAGGTGATTGACTGTTTGCTGAATATTGTATGTCAACAAACTATGTGATCAAATTGTGGTCTTTCCCACTGCACCCCCTTTTTGAGATGTATGAATGATGCAAGAGAAACATATCTCCATAAAGACCTCCATGTGGAGGACCCCATTGCATGTTATGTTATGTTGTGTTATGTTGTGTTATGTTGTTATGTTATGTTATGTTGTTATGTTATGTTATGTTGTTATGTTATGTTATGTTATGTGGATAATAATAATAACCAAAATGTATATATTAATTGATTGTAAAAAGAACACACCTCTATGTTGTTTACAACAATATATAATAAAACATTAAAATTCTAGATAAAACAAGTTTAAAAATATTTAAATTGACAGTAGGTAAAAAAATAAAACACACGGACAGGAACCACGCACTCACAGTGCCTCTGTCTTGCCAGGATTCAATGTCAGCTTATTTTCCCTTTTCCATCCTACCACTGCATCCAGACACTGGTTCAGGGACTGCACAGCCTCTCCTGATTCAGATATTATGGAGAAATAGAGCTGAGGGTCATCAGCATACTGATGGTAGCTTACTCCCAGAGCTCCCATTGTCCTTTTAATGTAGGTATTAATTAAATAGCATTGGGTATAGACCACTTTGAGTTTAGAATCACAGAATTGTAGAGTTCAAATGGATCTCAAGGATCATTTAGTCCAACTGCTGTAATGCAGGAATCTCAACTAGGTCATACTTTAAAAAAAACAAAAACCAAGCAGTATATACATTTGATCTAATCTGATCTGATGATATGATATGATCTGATGATATAATATCTAGTGCTATTGTAACATAACCACCAGGGGCCTGAATCGGACTGTCCCAATGCTTATCTCTGGACTTCATAGGGAGGGCCAGAACCACTATAACACAGTACTCCCAATTCCCATTCCATGGAGCAGTTCCAGGAAGATATCCTGGTTAATAGTATCAAATCAAATATCTTTAATACGGTCAGTGACAAGGAAGCAATTTATAAAAAAATATGACATTAAAAGTAATATTGTGCTACAAATAACAGTAGAAATATGGCCAATTCACAGAATTGGTGCTTATATATATGACCAGGTTTCGACTTTTAAGGTTTTAAAAATTCACTTCAGGTGTTGCTACTGTTTATTATCGTTCCTTCGATGTTTACAATTTGAACTCCGTTGTTGACATCATTGCTCATCTTATTCTTGTTGCAATGTAACAGTACTTTGCCACGGACCTGTTAATTTCGGGCTCTTTGTCAGCTAAGAGGTGTCTGATATAGGTGTCGTCTGTACTACGAGGTATTTTCCTCAGAATCGGATTGATCAGGTCTTTTCTTGAGTCTCGATATAATGGGCAGTATAAGATGACATGCCCAATGGTTTCGATTTCATTGCTGTTACAGAGACATAATCTTTGTTCGATCGGTATTTTATTGTATCTTCCCTCTAGAAGAGCTGAAGGGAGAGCGTTAAAGCTGGCCCTGGAAAATGCCCATCGGTGTTTAGCGTTGTCTAGAACTTTGAGATAGTTTGCTAGATGGGGCCTTTGGGGATTGTATAGAAATTTATAAGTTATCGAAAGTTGATTAAAGTCATTTTGGGCTTCAATGTCCCTGAGTCTTTCTTTGATTATGTTCTTGGCCCTTCCCCTTTCTAAACTTAATAAATACTCTGGGGAGAGACCATATGTGGCCAGTTTTCTGAGAGTGCCCTTCAACCAACTAGATTGGAATTTGTCAAGAAGCATCAGGGAAAGTAGTCCAACCGGCGAGTTGTTAAGTCTTAGCCAAGTGCATAAGGTTCTTATCCATACTTTGGCTTTAATGCTGTATAAGCCCGCTTCCAGTCGTAGGGCGGTGTTTGGGACGCATTTAGGTGTTTGCAGGAGTGATCTAAGGAATCCTGATTGTATCTTTTCATATGGGTCTAGATTAGAGAGGAAGACGAGTGGTGCGCCGTATAGTATTTGTGCTGTTGGTTTAGCAACGAATAGTTTAATTGTAGCAGGAATGAAATTTCCTCCCGTTGTACGATGGAATCTTAGGATTGCTGGTTAATAGTATCAAAAGCCACAGATGATTATGATTAAATTTTACTTTATGACTTGCGGGTCCCCAAAGCAGTCCACAACATATTCAAATACAATTAAAACCAATGAAACATTATTAAAATTCAGCAATATAATTGTCAGCTAATACCATAATGCCAAGGGACATTGGCATTGGCAATAATAGCCTCAGTTGCCATAAAAAGCACTCTGGGAAATTAGCATTTACCGACCATAATAATAACAATAACAATAACAACAACAACAACAATAATAATAAGCCAAATGTATCTCCCAAGGGAATGAATTGCAGAACCTCGCATTCCTGGATCTTCACCCCAGCTAAGCATGTAAGCTAGGCTCAACTGTGTTTTAGATTCATGGCTATACTTCACAAAGCATAATACTCTTCTCTTTTGCCTATGGAAAATCTTGCACACATTTTCACATGGCACCTGAACATATATTTATTGCATGTGTCCAAAACCCCTTTTTGAGAAATCTCTTTAAGATTTATCTAGCAACTCTCTTTGTAATAAGCCAAAGGCATGTTTTGCAACTCACCCGTTTCATGTTTGGGAGCTTTTCTTTAAAAGATTAGTTCAAAGCTCTGAAAAATAAGTTTGTTTTGAGTCGGGAAATGAAATGATTTCACCATCTTCAACCGGATTTGGATCAACCCACATGCCAGCTGGATACACATTAAACTCATCTCCCCTCCTGGCCCCCCAGTCTTTTATAGATAGAAGCTTGAAGTTGCATTTCCAAGAATCCATGGCTAAAAACGAACAACTTTCCCCTGCTTTTGAGAAAGCTTCTGGATTTGCTTTTTCTACAGCACCATTTGTATTCTGACCATAGCTGGCAGAGGTTTATACCACCGTACAAAGAGTGCCCAATTTATTTAACCCAAAGGTTCACTTTCAATAAATACCTATGCTTTAGAGACTCACAATTAACATTAGAGACCTGTTCCAGAGTACTTTATTCCTGGCTAGTTTCCACTGATTTTAATAGAAAGCAACCCTCTACATGCTTATTTGTAAATACCGTATTTTTCTGTGTATAAGACTAGGGTTGTTGGGTTTTTTACCAAAAATATAGGTTTAAAATTGGGTAGTGCTGAGGCGTGTTTTCTTAATTTGGAGTCCCCCCAAATAGGGGGTGTCTTATACACTGAAAAATACGGCAATTCCTAATGTGTTTAATGGGACCTACTCCTAAGAAAATGTGCATACTGTTGAAATCTTTGATTTCATGGTGCTCATGGTTACAATCCATACTTCTAAAATGTGCATGAATGTTTGGTAAGTTGAGAGGTTCCTTTCTCCTAGGGAAACCAGCCTTCATTTCCAGACACTAGGTATATGAAATAAACAGGAACAGATGTTGTACACCTGAAAAATGGAGGAATTTAGAACCATAGAATTGCAGAGTTGGAAAGGACCCTGAGGGTCATCTAGTCCAAGCCCCTGCAATGCAGGAATCTCAACTAAAGCATCCATGACAGAAGTGTGAATGAGTCTTATGGGGCAATGATTTCCACAGTTAAGGTGAGCTCACAGAGAAGTTCCTTTCTCTTAGCCACCAGCCAAGTTTGCACCATATTCAGGGCACAGAGAAGGGGTTATCAGCCAGATCTACCTGGTAGATGTGGAGCAGGTCCCTAAGGTATACTGGTGGTTAAAGGCAACCACCAACACTTTGAATTGTGTCTGGGAACTTCCTGGGAACTATTGCAGCCCTTAAAGGGCAGTTGTAAACCTTGCTGCTGCACTCTGGTTTCCAATGGTTCCTCAAAGGAGACCATACTGCAATACAGTCATACCTCAGGTTATGGCCGTTTCAGGTTGCGTTTTTTCGGGTTACGCACCCGCCGAAACCCAGAAGTATTGGAACGGGCTAGATCATGCTTTGCGCATGCACAGAAGTGCCAAATAGCAACCTGAGTGTGCGCAAGTGTGCCGCTGCGGGTTGCGAATGTGCATCCCGCACAGATCACATTCACAACCCGAGCATCCACTGTAATCCAGTCCTGATGTATATATCTTGATGTAAGGCAAGTTTCACGATGTATAATCTGTGTGGTCACTAAAGGACTGCCTGCAGTCAGATGTTATAATTAACATTTCTTCAGACAAAATTAGGTGTAGATAAATCTATCCTCCTTCACTAGCTAATTCCAGATTTTCTCCTTACCAGGAGCATTTCTGCCTTGCCTGGATCAAGTGTCAATTTTGAATGCTAGTGCTCAGGAATCATAGTCAGACATGGGTAATAAATGCCTTGAACAAATAAACATGGTAAGTTCTGTTCCTATGAAGTTCAACTGAGCACCCATCAAGATTCTAAAGAATTTTTAAAATTCTACATGGCAGGGGGGGAAATGAAGTCTCTTTCACAGGGGAAGAAGTCTTTGAAGAAATCAGAAAACAAGTTTCGGCACTGTACCAGTGGAAACTGAAAAATTGCAACGCCCATCCACTGGGAATCCAGGATCTGGCAATACATTATATCACCCCATAAGTAAGCAGAAGGAACCAAGGGGGGGGGGGGAAATGTCCTCAGTAGGTGAATTGTGTTTTTCTTACAGCAGGGCAGAGAATGCTGCAGATGGTAAGGGAAAAGATGCCAGGCCAAGCCTGCCAGACTTCTGGAATACTGAGCACTGCTGTTGTTCAGAGAGGCCAATTAAATTCCAGCCTTGCAATCTATGCTGAGATCTTTCATAATGACTCTGAAGAAATACTGATGCCTTTTACATATGTTTTCTTCTATTGTTCGAATCAGCGGTGGGTACATGAATCTTCGCAGAAATGCCCATCTGGTACACAGGCATTTACATTCATATTTGCAAGCTAGATTGCTGTATTCCATAAAGATCTTGCCCATTTGTTATGAAGTGTGCAAAGGAGAGCGAGAGAGAGAGAGAGAGAGAGAGAGAGAGAGAGAGAGCGCAATGACCTGATGTTGGCTTCATTTCATCAGTATACATTCTGTACTGCCCAATTTTCAAGAGAATTCTTAGGCCGCACAAAATCCGTTGTAGAGTCAAAGGTAGCTACTGATCTATTGCCATGACGTTTCACAATATGTGCCATGGGTGAATATTTACCATGCCAACTGCACCTATTTAAGAGGCACAATATATTTTTCCTCGTGAGACCTTCTTCTATTTTAGAGGGTTTGAGAATGGTTTCTCAGTTTGTATGTGCTGCTTTAATATCTTTGATCCTTTTAGTGCAGGCATAGGCAAACTCGGCCCTCCAGATGTTTTGGGACTACAACTCCCACCATCCCTAGCTAACAGGACCAGTGGTCAGGGATGATGAGAATTGTAATCTCAAAACATCCGGAGGGCCGAGTTTGCCTATGCCTGTATTAGTGCATATTGTTTGGAGCTGACATTTATTCTGCATCAGTCATCATGACTGATAGGGTTAATGTAAAGTATTTCCTTATAAATGAGAACCATCAGAGCCTAAAAATGTGCTCTTATTTCAGTGTGCCAGCTGGATCCTTAGCTTTTGAGAAAGGTCAGGATCCTGCTTATCTCAAAGTTTATTCTCTTTAAACAGCATACAAGTTAATTCCAAAATACACAAAGAATTGTGGGTCCAGCCCTTCTTTCCTTTGTGTGGCTTAACTCTCTTCTGTTTCTTTGGCCATTTTCTCCAGTCTTTAGCTTGAATCAGATTTCCTTCCATTGTACTTGCATTCCTTTTATCTATCCTTAAACCACAGAGCCTAGGACTTGCTGATCAGAAGGTTGGCGGTTCGAATCCCTGCGACAGGGTGAGCTCCCATTGCTCGGTCCCTGCTCCTGGACACCTAGCAGTTCAAAAGCATGTCAAAGTGCAAGTAGATAAGTAGGTACCGCTCTGGTGGGAAGGTAAACGGCATTTCCGTGTGCTGCTCTGGTTTGCCAGAAGCGGCTTAGTCATGCTGGCCACATGAACCGGAAGCTGTATGCTGGCTCCCTCAGCCAATAAAGCGAGATTAGCGCCCCAACCCCAGAGTCGTCCATGACTGGACCTAATGGTCAGGGGTCCCTTTACCTTTACCTTTTAGATCCAGAACTAACTCTTTTTCTAGAAAAAGAGTTCCTGGAACTCACCATGAACACCTCCCTTGTTCTCTTATAATAGCAATGGTGCCCACCTGAGAGGTGCTGGAACTGGGTTCCAGTGAGTTCTGGCTAAAAAATAAAAAATGCCCTGCTTAGATTCTTAGTCCTGCCTCACTCCTAACCCAACAGTCATGCCTGCTCCTCTGAATGCTGCTTTTAATGCAGCCACAATACATGCCCAAAGTCTCCTCTGACTCTCCTTCATTCCCTTTCTGGACCACCCATGTTTACAGCTGGATCAGTTTCAATCAAGATCAGCTTGCCTTGTTCGACCCTCTGCCTCACAGTTAGTATGGGTTATTTCCCATATTGAAAATGGGGGTGGAGATGTATCAGCATTTGCCCCCACTTCAAATTCCATCACTACACTGCCCAAATGAGGGTGCCATTACAGTGCACTAGATATAGATTTGGTGTCTTGCTTTGACACCAGAATTAGCAGCTATCTTATTATATACTGCATTTTTTAAAATTTGGAAATGCCAGCTGGGCCTTTTTTTTAATGGCAACTCCTGTTGGGTAAACAAGCAAAGCACCCCTCTAGCCCAGTCTCTCCTGTTTTTAATGGAGCATGAAGGCCAAAGCATCTTATGTAGAATATATCACTGGAGCAAGGGTAGCAAATCTATTTTGCCATGGGGTGGCAGAAACCATAAGTATACCACTGCTCCCAGGGGCATTCTTGAGACGAAAAGATGAATGTCCCCATTTCCCAACTTTATTTCATTTCCCTTGCCAACCTCTTCTCCATTTCCAACTTTACAGATATTCCATAAACATTCCTGTTTTCTGTCAGCTTGCAGCAATTTCTCATTTTTTAAAAAAAATAAAATAAAATGGAATGAATGCCATCAGGAAAATGACTGCTATGTGAGGAACGCAACAGATGCAGAGGAAAATTACTGGCAAGTCTTCACTATTCTTTTCATATTTCAAATTTACTTTGATTCTGTGAATTTTACTGTTTCTTGATTTCTGATAAAAATGCATAAAGTTTTTGATTAGTTTATCACATTGTGGAACCAAACAACCGAGTATGACAGAATTTAATTTTGTTGCCGATGAGCCATTCCCTTGATGCATTGGCTGGGATCACCCAATCAAAGGCTGGCTAAAGGTTAGGAAATGTGCCATTGTGTGTATGTCAGAAGACATTTTCATAGGAATATGAATAACTCATTCCGTTCAGTGATTTGAAAATGGTGTGTTTGTGTGGGAGGGAGAAAAAAGATTGAAACAGAGACCTTGCTCCATGCATCAAAGTTATTTTCAGCAAAGCCCTCTCTCCACTTTTCTGCACCACTGCTCCTTGTTATTAACTTTTTCTGTCTAATGAAAACAAACTTTCCAGGTTTAATTTAAACCTTGTCTGTTTCTCACAAACATGTAAAAGCTAGTCTGTGAATGCAGAAAATATAGAAAATGCATATATGAGAAATACCTGTGTGATTGTGATATGTCTCTCTCTCTCTCTCTCTCTCTCTCTCTCTCACACACACACACACACACACACACACGCACGCACATGCCATGGGTCAGCTAGGATCTAAAAGAGCTACTTAGACTCACAAAAGAGTTCAAAAGCTCAGTGATATTGGTGACCTTCATGCTATTGTACAATTATTTCTCAAATTCATTTTGGCTCCAAAAGATGTTTGCCGTTTGGATACAGAATGAGAAACAGGGACTGCTTTTCAAGAACAATTTCTTAGGCTACAGTCCAGTGCACACTGACTTGGGAGTAAGTTCCGCTGAACTTGGAGATACTGGCTTCTGAGTCAAAAAGCATAGGTTTGCCATGCTGTAAGATGCAATCTTAGGCTGGTCTGCACAAGCTGTTATCAAATAAACATTTGGGGGGGGGGCGCTTTAAAGGTATGCCATGTACATAGCCTCATTTCTGAGCAAATGTGCATAAGAGTTGGCTTAATGCTTGTTTGGATTGACAGAACCAGTTCCATGTTTATGTAGATCCAAGACATCACTAACCTACAGTACACACAGTTAGGGGTCACAGTTTAAAGTTGCATATAGATCTCATGGACATAGAGAGCTTATTGTGGATATATGTATTTTCAGCCTTTCATCCCACATTTACTACAATTCCTGACCACAGTACAAAACAGGGTTTAGAGTGTGCAGTTCAGACATCTTAATATGGATTTAAAGATGTTGCTTTCTGATTTTAAAACTTATTAATTTTTAGCGAATATAGATTTCCCCCATTTCATTGGAGAGGATTGCACAATTTGAGTGATCCTAGTTGTCTTAAAACAAACAACAAACTATATATTGGATTATTTTCCTGAGTACCAGAGATGCTTGTGTTCCCCTCCTCCCTCCTCCCTCCTCCTTCTTGATCCATAGAAATAATATGAAACCAGAGCCTATGAATAAAACAGGAGATTGATTTAACACAAGGATTATTTTTGGCATTCAGCATGTGTGAAGAGCATATTAATAGTAGCCACCCTTTTTATGATTGAAAGATAGGAATAATGAACTGGCATGGAGCCTTTGTAATGCACAGCCAACACGCAGTCTCTTTGAAACCAATATATTGCAAGGGGAAGGAAATAAAATAACACCAACCACCAATAGCTAGAATTGAACAAGCCACAGTTTTAATATGGAAGATACCACAGCATGTGTGGTAGACCCGATTAAACCATTATGTTGAGTCACTCAGGTAGACTGGCATGCGTTGCTAGCTTCCCCCATGAACTCTGTCAGCATCGCCCTTGAGCCAGTGCACCAACTGGACTCATGCACCTCAACCCCGACTGGGCTAGGCGAGCTGGGTAGCACTGCCAGAGACCTCCTTTCACACAGGAACAGGTCACAGTGCTGTGGACTCACAGCTTAGAGCTGAGAGCACCGGATTCACTGTCTCAATAATACAGTCATTGCGCAGCAGAGTTTTGCAGAGTCTTGCAGTGTATAAACCACTCGGAGAGCAGCTCTGTAGAATATCTTCCTTTTATTCTGTAACTACAACTATGATACAAAACTATATACAGAGCTGAATATTCTAAGCATAAATCAATGCTACACTAAGAGTCTGCAGCTGCACTTAGCAGCAACCTTATTTCTAGGAACTCTCTCTCTCTCCGATACATTGACTGACTGACTCTCTCACTCACACACACAGATGTGGTGCTGGGCAGAATAAGTAGATAGCAGGACACGCCTCCTCCTCTCTGGAGAGTCAGCAGAGACCATCAGGAGATCATCAGGAGATTCTTGGGTATGGGAGGGGTGAAATCTCCTCATATTTTCCTTACACTACTCATGGAAAATGACCCATTCTTTGTTCTGAAGTAGGTGTGAGGTGTGCAGAACATGCCTTGATGGGAGATGTCCCCGCTAACACCAGCACTGAATTGTAAGGTGACTTAGAGTGATTCAAGGGAAGCTCAGGTGTTCTTGAGTCAGAGTAACAAAGCATCTCAGCCAGGGATGTTGGAGAATTCTGAGGGAAATGGGAAGAAGCTAATGTTATCTTATTCATCTCATATTTGGGACAGAAGTCAATCCAATGAATATGGTTGCATGACACTTCAGAAATATTGCTTATCTATAATTTCAATGCAATCTAATATTTATCTCATTTGTTTCCCTCTTGACTCACTTATGAAACATCTCAAATTCGAAACCTGGAACTGAGTAACAAGCCTTTACATGAAAGATCTGACCCATGCTGACTCTTCTGCCTAATGGAACTTAATCAGTAGGAGGAGAGCCGGCTCAGGTTTGCACCTTTCCCCTTTACAATACCCTAAGGTTGAATTTTTGTGAGCGGGCACTCAGGTATTACAACATGGTGATGGCAATGTTACTAGTGGGTAAATTACAAAGTGGTATCTCTGCAGTCCTTCCTTACATGGGAGGTCATAGCTGTCAACTTTTCCCTTTTCTTGCGAGGAATCCTATTCGGAATATGGGAATTTCCCTTTAAAAAAGGGAAACATTGATAGCTATGATTGGAGGTAGATGTTAGGGAATCAATTCATGGCAAGGTATATTGCAAAAGAACTGTGTGTTTAGACATGATGGTTAATCTCCATGTCAGTGGGGAAAGTAAAGTCTCGAAATGTTTCTTAACTTTTATCTTAACTTTGTTTACATTATAGTACTAAAAAAACCAACACCCCAATAAAATATGAATTTTCCTTTAATTTCTTTTACAGTGTTGATTGTAAGCAAAGTTGAAAGCAACACATGGAAGTGTGGATCGCCTTAGCACTCAGCTTCACCAAAAGAGGCTCAGAAGACAAAACAAGATTAGCTTAACTAGAATCATTTTAACTGGAGCTAATGGGAATAGAAAACAGCGATCAAGATTAGAAGAGACCTTAAATGTATATAAGGTCGATTTATTCAAGAGAAGCCAGACAGCACTACTGGGATGGGATGGCAATACTCACTAAGGGGTGGAAACATCAAAATATTTCATTTTCAAGAAGCACTTCAATTATATACATACTCATATCTTTTTATATCAACACAATTCAACTAGTTTGAGCCTTTTTCTTCTTCAAAGTCTAGTCTGTACGCTGTGTTTGTGCACACACAGTTGGGCACAATTTCCCATAAAACAGAAGTTCTGTGGTTTCAGTTTATAAATTTGTAAGATAAGAATAAATGAAAAACCACAGCTAATTACAATGGGAGAGGAATTCACCTGGGGAAGGGGAGAGGGGGATAGTGAGCATTCATTCTTAAGCCATCTCTCCCTTTGCAAACTATGGTTTGTCAGGAACCACCACCACAGCAGTACCTTGGTTGCAGACTGCTAAACCCTACTTTCTTCACATCCTCCAGCTCTGCCAATTCATATGTAATGTTTAAAATGCAGCAACGTTTCTGGTGGGGCCCCAATATTTCTCATCCTAATATATGGCTTCATATGAACTACCTAAACAGCCCCAACCTGGTCCCTGCTTTCTTTTGACCCATCTTGAGCATTTGTTTGCATAATATAGTGGAGCAGCAGGGCAGAGTAATTATGGCAATCAGTCTCTAAGCACATTAATCTGCACTAAACTGCAGGGAGTAAATGATGCAGAAAGAAACCCAACAGCGAAACATTTCTTTTGTTTGTGGCAGATCCCATACTGCGTTTAAATCGCACAAGACCAACCTGTAATTTATTTCATGGTTGCATGAATATTAGCAATTAAAATACATGACAAAAATATTTACGTTGCAGGGACTTATAAACCATTTAGCTCGTTACCTAATAAACATGCTGCTGTAAACAATAAACAGTGTGGACTATGGGCAGTTGAATTTGTGCTTTGTCTATTGAGGTCAAGGACTTAAGTGTGCTGAACTACAGCTCCCATCATCCCTTGCCATTGGCCATGCTGCTTAGGGGTGATGGCAGTTGTAGTTCAGTAGCATCTGGAGGTTGCCCCCACCAGACTGAAACCAAGTGCATCACAAGTGCTAATACAGTGACTTAAGAAATGTGTGAAATGTTGCCAAAGGCTATGACTTAACACCTGGCTTTGACAAAGGGCTCCCGGCCACTTAGATACACGTATGAAATTGACTTACCGTATCCTGAAGCAGATATCTAGCCCAGTAACTGGCAACTCTGACTGGTGACAGAGGCAGAGATCTTTCCTGGTTTTGCTACCTAAACTTCTCCTAAACTGGAGGTGGCTGAGATTGAATCTTGTGGATTCCACAAATAGCAATGGGCTACAGTCCCTCTCTATGAAGAGAAGCATATCATTTGCATGTTGCTGGGCATAAAACTTTAGAGAATTATGCTATGTCGTGATCAGCTATCAGTTACCACTCTACTAACTCTGGATTGAGCAGATGAGACCAATAGTGAGTCCAATAATCTTAAAAGTGGTTTCTGCACATGCTGTAGAGAGAAGTGAGGGGCAGATGGAGTTCATGAAGCTGGGAAGGCAGCCCTTGTAGGAGAAAGAAAACTCTGATCCTAAACCTCTGTTGTATTATGTTATATCTTTGGGAGAAGAAAAGGCTCAGGAGTAAACCCTACACAAATCTGGAGTGGAGTCCCTAAAACTGTTGGATGGTGCCTTGTACTGTTACATTTGGCAACTCCTGCAGCCAAACATATTGCTCTGCTTTCCTCTGTACCATACCAGCGAGGCTGAGAGAGGGGTCTTGTTGCCTGGGCAGCCCAGGGCCTCCATACACCCTGCCCAGGCTTGCACCCAAAGAAGATTACTTCAATGCTACTAATGTAGCAGTTTGACTTCAACCCCAAAAACGTACTCCATTGTCTCTCAAGATAGACAGATGCCAACAACAACAACAACATTTCTGAATGGCCAACTTTTACATTAGCTCTGGTCTACTACAGTGGTGCCCCGCAAGACGAATGCCTCGCAAGATGAAAAACTCGCTAGACGAAAGGGTTTTCCGTTTTTTGAGTCGTTCCGCAAGACGAATTTCCCTATGGGCTTGCTTTGCAAGACGAAACGTCTTGCGAGTTCTTGCGAGTTTGTTTCCTTTTTCTTAAAGCTGCTAAGCCGCTAAGCCGTTAATAGCCACTAAGCCGTTAATAGCCGCTAAGCCACTAATAGCCGCTAAGCTGCTAAGCCACTAATAGCCGTGCTTCGCAAGACGAAAAAACCGCAAGACGAAGAGACTCGCAGAACGGATTAATTTCGTCTTGCAAGGCACCACTGTATTATTGCTTAGGATCAGAGTTTATAAGTTATTCCTACTGCACACTCAAACTCTGTGGTTACTAAGTTTTCAGTTTCACCCCAGGCCTGCTTCCAGCACCTTTACAACTGTCCGGCATCAGACCTTCTCTTATCCTTGTTTCATACTGTATTTTCTTTTGTTTTATAAAGAAATTTTTCTTGGTTTTATCCATTACATGTGGACTCCACAACATTTTTGCTTCAGCCTCAGGCCTTTTGACTGAATTATTTACTTTGGTTTTTGGACACATTGCCATGAAAAGCTCCTGGGCTCAAAGTATTTGTAGTCCAGCATTTTCCTCCATGGTGGGGGTGTTAGGCAGATATGGGACAAAGCATTCTTTGAAGATGGGATGAGTCTTGGGTGTGGAGAATTTTAAGAAATTTAACTTCTTGCCTTTAAGTATGTGGTCAAGTGGTTTTTCTCCCTTTATGTTTTCTGCCCACTCCCTTCCTTGCTATCACTTCATCAGTCTGGAACAGAATGCCCCTTGGGGGGCATTGGAGGGGGGATAACTATTTGCATATGCCAGTGGCTGTAGTTGTGAATAGTCAATTTCATTTGTTGTGAAAATGTCTGGGTTTAAATGTTATTACAACCATAAACTGAAAATATTGCCATGCTCTCCAGATATGTATTATAGTTCTAAAGCAATCTATTTTGGGCATATATATTTTTATGAACCATCCTTCTGATTTTTAGAGATTACCAGATTTCCCAGTAATGCAAATTCAATTGTGACACATTAAAATGTCAACGTCACTCCTTTATTTTATGCGCTAAAGCCATTAGCAGCAGAGAACACTATACCCGCTTCATCCAATTCCATCCCGTGGGTTGGATGTGATGGTAGACCTATTGAATTTAATAGAATTAATTAGTTATTTAAGCCTGTTGATTTCAATGGGTGTACTCTGAGTATGACTTTGTCAGCCGCAACCTTCTGAGACATCATCTTCTTTTGATTCTTCACTTCTTTTCCTTTTCCAAAATTAACCTGCAGGAATAGATTAACTTTGTATGTGTCACATCAAAAATGTGTCACAAGGAATTTGTTAAAGAGCACGGCTAAATGCTTTTAGGGACACTTTACTACATGCTTTAAGTTATATATCAATATGTGTTATATCAGAATTAGATGTAGCAGAAACCTTACCTGGGAAAAAAATATGCTGCAGTGGCTTCTCTAAGGACACCATTGGTCTTTGATGAGGAAGACAGATTTGGAAAACTCTCTTTAAGACTCAGAAAGAATGGCTATTTGAAATTAAATATACGTACCCCATAGCTCTCTATTTCAACTTACATAAAAGCATATAGGCAGCTAATTTCCTTGGGGGAGTGGGTGTAGTAACATACAACTTTGGGGGGAATTCCAGAGTCAAATGGCATCAATGAGATTTTGAAGGCCACTGAAGGTTTCCCATATAAGTTGCTGTAGCTATGTTCAGGGCTCCTGAAATAAGATGTGGGATATCATTGAATCAGCACCAAGGGTGCACCCAGCAGTAGACACATTTTAATCAACATATATGATGTGAGAAGAAACAAGTGAATTCAATGAACTGAAAAATTGTGTGAAAAATATACACACCCAGCATTCAGTGTTAAACTCAGAACCAAATGGAACAATTGAGATCTTCTGGCTAGGTATCTCACTTAGAATATCCTTGCTACTAGAAAGGAGAGATGAGCGGGATATTATATGTAAGCTCCATTGTCATAAGCAGGTACTATAAAATCAGCTCTTTAAAAAAGAAACAAGTGCGAAGCAGTGGGATACCAGTTTATTCTCTCATTTTTGTGGACAGAAAGCAAAGAACAAAAAAGTAATATATTAAACAATGGTTGGTATGAAAAGCTCGTGTAGAAAGGGCTGTGTTAAAGTAGTGTTTCCTGCTGAGTCCTTAGCTTTTGCTAAAAAGCCACTAGCTAAATATTCCCGATTTTTCCCTACCAAGTACAAAACCAGTGACAAACTTCTGTACATGATTAACACAAAGGTGGATATCCTGTGGTCTTCCATATGCTTTTCGACTCCAACTCCCAACAGTTTTAACTATTGTGGCCAGTGGTGAGGGATTATGGGAATTATAGTCTAAAAGCATGCAGATGGCCAAAATTTGGTTGGTGCCTGTCTACATAGAAGGGAGAGATAAGTCACATTAATTCCTGCACGAAAGTGCTTTCCATATATACTTTTATAACTTGTAAAAGCCCCAAACTAAAATATGAAACTATTCTTAGTGATAAAAGAAACAACTTCATTTGTACTGGATGGGGTGGGATGGGCCTGGGCATAAGCGAGAAACCATTTTCATTTTATTTTGTTTACCTCAAAGTTATTAAAACATAAAAATCACTGTGCCCTTGACTTCCACTTTCTCCAAAAGTTTCTCCATATATTTTCTTTTCTTTTTGTGAGCCAAAATCAAATGCTATGCTCTGTTTAATTAAGATTTTAGATCGAACCCTTTGGAGAAAAGATTGTTAAAATGTATTATTAATTACCCATTGTTATTACAGCATGCAAATCTGTTGTACCCCATAAATAACAAATGAAGCTTCCTAGAAATAAAACAAAGGGTTGATTAAAATGAACTGTAATTGTTCTAATTGCACATTTTGGCCAATTAGCAAATAAATGTAGACTGGAGAGTGGGATAACCAGTCATTACAAGCTTATTTTTCAATTGAGAAGTTAGTTGTAAGCGAAGCTATTTTTCGTATTTCAGTGCCATTGTTCATCAAAACATAGTGTAACAGTGAAATATCAAGGCATTATTTTCTAGATGTCTTTGCATTTATCAAAGTGAAATAAGACAGTGAGTGCTATGTGGTTTTTGGTTCTGCCTTGCCAGCTTGAGTCACTATTTACTCCCCTAGAATTATGTTACCAGACATTCCCGTTTCCTGGGGACAGTCCCCAGATTTGAGAATAAGTCTCCGGAAAAATTCCATCTCCGGAATGTCCCCAGATTTCATCTAACGTCCCCAGGAAATGCAGCGGCGGCAGTCTCAGCAGCCCGGAGCAGTTGGCTCTGGCTGGCTTCAGGAGCTGCTCAGAAGTCCCCATATGATGGTGGTGCAGGCTGCCTCCACCTTCCCTGACCCCAGCAACTAAGCTGTGAAGGGAGGCTTCACACTGCCTTTCAGAGCAGCTCCATCCCAACTCCTACTTGTGTGCAAGCAGGAGGGGGCAGGGATCTCTCAGTTAGGCAATGGGAAGCCTTGCTTCCCAGCTGCGGGAAGTAGGAATGGGTTTGGGGCTGCTCCAATGGGAAGGGAGGCATTGCGCTGCCCGAGCCTCACCGCTGCCACTCTTGGCCCTCCTTCTCTGCCTTCCATGCCTGACCCACTGCACACCGCTTCCCCACCACCACCGAAGAACCAACAACTCAGGGGCTGCCCAGGCTCATGGAGAAAGGAGATAGAAGCCTTGGAGAAAGGAGAAATGTGGCGGTTGAGGTCAAGGTGGCAGGCCGCCCTTCTGCCATCGCCATCTCTGCAGCATCAACATCCCGAACGTTTGGTATTTATTTATTTAAAGCATCCCTGGATTCATTGAAAAAAATCTGGTAAGCTTACAATAGACTGCCTTCAGCACCTCAGCAACTCTGTAACATATCTGTGGCGTAGCCACCTGGCCTTCTGCATCTACCTTTGTGAGACATTACAAGATTAATGGCTATGCATCTGCCGAAGCTTCTTTCAATAGGTGATTACTACAGCAGGTGGTTCCTCAGTAGGGGCAGGGTCTGTAGATGGTTCCACCCATCAGAGTAGGTTTGGTAAATCCCTTTGGAGGATCCCCTCCTCCCTGCAGGAAAATGTTACATTGGACTTCCTATGATGGTCCATTTTCTGCAGGGGATGGAGGAGATTCTATTTCCCCATCTCGTCTACATACTAAACTGGCCTGAAATGTTCAGAAGTCCCTACTTTTGAGCTATGATTAGAGATGGGTGAATATTACAATTGTGGTTTCTCTGTTCCCCAGTTCTCCACATTTCTCTCTCTCTCTCTCTCTCTCTCTCTCTCTGTGTGTGTGTGTGTGTGTGTTTAAAGAAAAGATTTCATGAAAATTCATCAGTGCAAATTTCTCCTAAGGTACACATGTCTGCATGCAATTTTGTCTAATATAGACAATTTGGAAAGCAATTTCCTCTAACATAACACATTTTTGCATATTATTAACACAATGATAATGCATTTGAATGCACATTTTACCCAGGTCTAGGCATTTTTGCACACATTACTTTGCATTGCAAAATTCAGAGAAATCCACATTTCAAAGGAGGTTTGCTTCAGTTCACATATTGTTTTGGAAAGTATGAATTAAGTAGGTTTGTTGGGAAAGCCTGTCCCCATTTGCCTGTGCAACAGGGTTCAGTAGTAGATGCTTATGGAAACCAAATTTCATTTCAATGAACTATCTGATAAATAGCCCTTCTCTTGAAGGTAGATAATCTCTGTAAATGTCTTTAGGAAGAAAACATGGACTTTCAGCACTATGATAGGGTGGAGGATACAAGGAACAGGAATGCATTTGATAACACATTTTTGAAGTCCGCAGCTTCTTGCACAACTTTTCATTTATATCTGCCAATGCGTTTTGACATTAACAACCTAATATGAACTTTTTACCTATGTCCCTCAAGTGGTTCAAGATATTTTTACTTGAACCGTTCACCAATCTTCTGGCCAATAGGAACATGGACCATTAGCTGCAAGCTTGAGCTTTTCTAAAAGCATGCCCTGCATATTTTTAACAAGAGGGTATTTTTGGACCCTGTGGTTCTCTAGAGGAATATGACCAGGATACAGAAGCTTTTAAGCCAGGTGAAACAGGATGTGAACTCTGAGAGCTTCCTGTAAAAAAACTCAGACTGACTACCCCTTAGAGTGCAGCTGTCTAGATAGGTTTACCGTTCTAATTTCAGTAACAGTTTGCACTAATGGTGCCTTGCATCTGTAATTAGGATCAGGTTTGTTGACCATCATTTTAAAGAAATCCTGTGGGAAGATGAGATTGAAATATCACAACAACTTCTCCTGTCCTCAGAAATGACGTCTCCTCTGCCTCTATAATTTTTTGTGCTGTTCTGTTTGTATGCAATAGCTTCTATTTTTTATGGGGCAAATCATTAACATATGATTGTCAGACTGTGAATCAGGATATAGAATTGTGATAATGGAATTGCTAATTTAATCAAAATCCTTGTTTTATGTAACTTCCATATTATTCATGGAGGCAAAAACCTGGATACTTAATTAATGACTCCAGCCCAGGTCTACTTGTAGCATCCAATAACTGTGGTGCAGAATTGGAATGTACACATCTGTTATTAAGGTGGGATCCAGAAATTCAGTGCAAATTTATTTATTTAGGAAGATTTTTATACTGCTTGATCATCAGAAACAATTTACATTAAACCTTTACATAAAACAATTTAAAATATACAGTAAAAATACTCATAAAATCAAACCTTAAAAAACAAGTTGACATAAAACTTATAAAAATGGAATAATCTGTTTTAAAAACAAATATAGTTAATACAATTATTTGGTAAGATTGCATGTCTGGGGAGGCTTGCCTAAACAAAAAGTATGTTTTAACAGGCACTGAAAACAATGATGTTGGCATACTTCCAGTAGGAAATATGCAGGTACATCATCATTAAAGCATCTTTCTACATGTGGCTCTTCCTTGCTGGACTGGTGCAAATGTGTTTGCAAATTCTTGCTTTCCATACAAAGCTGCAAAATGACAGGCTGGCCAGTTTCCAGGTATGTGTGAGCACAGATCAAGAAGGTAAGGAAGGCTTCTCATAAAATTGACACTGTACATTTCAACATTTGCCCTTCATGAGTTTTTGTTTCAGTTGCTTGATTCCAGCCAAAAATGTCTCCTTCAACTAAAATCCTTGGAATAAAACAGCAGAAAGAAAGAATAAATAAATAACACATTTAAAGAAAACTTCAACTGTTAGGTGGGGGAGACACGCACACCTCAAATAATATACAATGACTGAAGGTTCAAAATGGAATGAACCTTCTGAGAATCAACATTCTATCATGCCTAACAGAAGCTTTCCACATTATGAGATTTCCGAGGCAAATAAATGAAATATTTGAGGAAGTAGCCATGAAGTAAAAGAAGAACAAAACAAACCCTTGGAAAAGGTCAGGCATCCAATGTATGCTGAAGAATACAGATTGCAAAATCTGTCAAGAGCCTAGGACACAATCTAAATGAGAGATTAGAAGGAGCAATATAGGTGATAAAAGTCAGAGTGTATACCGAGGAAGATTTCTTGTATACAGGTGGAGAAAATGCGTAATAAAAAAGTAATCGAAAAGAGATGGATTGAGACACACAGAAGTGACGAGCCAATAAAAGGAAGGCTTTGCATTTACTAGTTATGAAAAAGTAACCTGAGTGGCTGGGATCATCAGAAATGGTGAGATTATGGCATAGTGAATCCCAATTTTTGCAATAGCATTCATTTATTAAGCACCCTCCCCACAATTCACTGCAGGGGAAAGAAAATAAATCCATACATGGATTTATTGTATGCAACCAAATAGTCCTGTTGGTTCAAGGACTTCTGTCTGTACAAGAGGACTTCCTCTTCCCAGATCTATTCTGTGGGTTCCCTCAACTGTCCTGAGTAGTTTGAGTGTGGGAAAGGGGAAGGGAAAGGAAATATTGTTGTACAGGTGGAAGTCTTTGCACTGAGAGGATGGCCTTATGGAATACAACCCACAATCTTAACTATATTATGGACTCAAGTTGATAAGTATTTGGGAAGGTATCTATCAGTCTAAATACAGTGATACAATAACTATGCATAATAAAAAGTATAGTTGTATCACTACAGCGTAAAACCACACACACACACACACACACACACACGCACACTTAATAGTTTATTTAACATAAATTGGAATTTAAGTGAGCATAAAGCGAAACAATATGTCAAGTAAAAAATATGTAATAATTTCAACATCCAAAAGTAGGCCCAAAATTGATAGCGTTTGTGCTGAGTATAATGTGTTCCATACTGGTGTCCCCCACTTAGGTGGGGTTTACGTTTCGGGTCCCTGCATGCATAAGTGAAATCACCTTAGGTGGGGAACACCCTCTACAAAGCCTCCAAAAAGCCTGCTCTCCCTCTCTAGTCCAGACCAAAATATCTAGAGGCCAGCTAGAGGCTGAAGGACGCACAGGAAAGTGGCTGCTGCAATGGGTCCACCCCACACATCAGCGGTTAGGCAGGGAAGGCTGAGCAGCCTAAACAAAACTCCACTGAGCCTCAAGTGTCTTCAGGGCTTCCTCCACCTTCACTGACATCTTCTTCGGGCTCCAAGGAAGGCCTCCTCACAAGCCACAAGGACTCTTCAGCTTTCTCCTACCACTTCTCTCTGCCTGGTATGATCCTATTTATTTATTTGCTGGCACTGTGCATGGACAAGGTCACGTGTGCGCTGAATGTGCATAAGTGGGGGGTAGGTGCCTGTATTTTATGACTCAGATATCAGAGTTCTTCTGGAAGCAACTGCCTTTTGAAGGCTCTCAAGGCTAGATGATGCGGCAAGGCAGGTGGAAACAATTGTCCTATGACGAGAAATACAACATCTCTTTTCCCTCAGTGTCAGGCGTGGTCAGCAGGTTTGGCCCCCATTGCAGTCCTGCTTCCCATAGTGCAACAGTGATGTTCACCATCTGTGAAAAAGCATAGCTGTGTACTTGATGTAGTGTTGCAAAGAACATTTACAGACTGGCTCTCACTGACAAGGAGTCCACATGTGTAGCAGATTATCCATTTCTACACAGCAAGAGTACAGGGGCATATTGCCCTGCTTAGGAGGGCTTGCAGTTTTCAAGTCATCCTCTAGATACACCTATGGCACATGATGGGCAATTTTCCCTGCTTTTATGTCTTAAGCAAATTCCTCACATTGGGACATTTTGGTTCCTTGCTCATTACTCTATGTGGGGGGGGGGGGGGAGTAAAGTTTGACATTACATTGCTTGTTAAGAGCTTCCTTTGCTTTTAACAGAACAATGGAGGCTGTCTTTGAAAGCCAGATTAAAAGAGACTCAAAAATAATTGCTGACTCAAAAATGCTATTCATTTCCCCATTTCTGGGAAAAGCATACTTAGCATTGATTTTTATACACACAGACACACAGACACACACACACACACACACCCCTACAATTACTATGATAAAGAAACAGAACTGTATGCAACAATAGGAATGTGTGGCTTAAAAATAATTGTTTCCTCAGTGAGCAAAAATTTGGCCTTAAATGTTTTTGTTTTCTGGAAAAAACACCAGAGTTTTCTTTCTTTGCTCTTCATGGAATTGGGAAGAAGAAAACAAATTTATTAAACCTTTTCTTGCTTCCCAGGAGTTAACAGTTGGTTTTGGCACTCTTCTTATCCATTCTGCTTTCTAACATAATACATGCTGCCTCTTCCTGATATAACTTTTATCTCTGGCCACAAGAGGGTCTGCCGTTTTGACCATGCATTGGATCAGTCACTGTTCAGCCCATGAAAGCCTCCCAAATCAGACCCTAATAGTCCACAACAATCATTTTTTGAGCCCATATACGGAACTCCACTGCTGCAGTCTATATGGCAGCCTATTACAATTGTGGTACATAATGTGAAAGAGATCCCAACAAATGGTATAAGTACTTGGCAGAGCAAGTAAAAAAGAAGACACTCCAGAAGGGCCTCTTACAAAATGAGCATCTGTGCTGGCTGGGTGAAAATACACCCCACGTTTGATATTTTGAAGGGAATATTCTAGACTATCAGGAAGGGGTCCAAAGAGAGTTCAGTCCCCATCCCCCCCCTCAAATATCTACAGGTCTATACAAATACACAGAGAGATCTTGCAAAATGTGAAGGTTTTACTTTTCTTGCACAGTCTTAAAAGGCCTTTTTTAAAATAAAAAAAAGAAAGGATGTATAAAATTATTGGCAATATGTTACTTGCAGAATGATAGCTACCTCTTGGAAATAATATCTTTTAGGAATAATTAAAAATGGAGTAATAAAAAGTGTATGAAGGAGATATATAAGCTGACATAGTAAAAACAAAACAGATCCTTTGAAGAGAAACACACACACACACACACTGCAAGTGAAACCTAGAGTATGGAACTGTTCTGCAGTTTTGAGGTTGCTTGAGTGGTGTTCTAGGGATCCAGAATCCTAGCATTCACACACACACACCCCAAGCTGCATCCAGTGCCAGCTCTCTGATGAGTAAGTGCAAGGTACACGTTTTCAAACACTTATTTGTTACATTCACACTTTATATTTTTTGGCATGCACTTAGATGAACTGATAAAAAAGCGATGATAAATATGATAAAAAGTACAGGCAACAAGAAAACCCAGTTAAATCTTGTGACGTTCAAGTGGCACCCTCTACCTATTGCTACAATTTTCAGAATGGCTGGAACAATTATATCCTCATTTTTTTTGAAATTATGGTAAACCAACCATTCTTTGTAAAATGTGCAAGGATCGAAATTTCAGTCTAAAATGAATCTGTAATTTGAGACAGCCCTCTAAAACCTGCTGCTGCAGACTATTCCCACTGAGACAGTGTCAGGTTGCTGCTAACTGAACAAACCGTTCGGTTTTCAAGGACATTTAAAATACAAGTCCACAACAATGTATGTAAAAATGACTCCATGATCTGGGGAAAATTCTTTGTTATCTTGCTTTATGGGAACATACATCATTTGCAGATATGGGCAGTATGGAGGCCATATGAAGCACATATCTGATTCCTAGATATCAGGCTGGTTCACATATGCTGAGGACAGAACCAGGTACCAACTTGTAAGTGCAAATGAGATGTCATAGACCAACACAGAGAACAACATCCAGTTGGTGTTCCTAGTACGATAATTCCAATAGGAGGTGCTCACTAATGGTGGTGCAGGAGGAAGGGGAGATCTTTGCCCATTCCCTTGTACCCCCAGCAACAACCAGTGCTCCTCAAAATCTGTTATAGTGGGAACCCAACATTGTAAGGCTTAGCTTCTTGACTTCTTTCCTGAATGGCCATATTCAACAGTGTCTCTCTCTCCACTGTGGAGTGGAAGATATTAAGGATTTAAATTTTTTAGGTTTCTCCTCCTCCTTCCATGTTGACCTACTGCTCTGAACAGAGGAAACTACATCCAGCAATCTCAGTACTATAGGAAATAATCCTTCCAAGCATGTCATTTCTATTTCAGGGTCTTGAATGGCAAGCTGTATATCTATGGAAAGACTGGTCTCCTTCCTTCTCTTTTGAATTTCCACCCCCCACATGTAATTGTAATTACATGTTCCAGGCTTGCATCGCAACACTGGAAACAAATTCAAGGGCTTAACACACGTAAATGCCTGATGCTGTTGGACTTCCAGTTCCATTATCCCCAACCATTGTCTCTGTTGGATGGGGCTGATGGGAGATGGGATCTGACAACTTCAGGACACCTCTGGCTTAAATAAGCCCTGGATAGGTTAAAGTAGTCACCAGTTAGAGATGTAAAGAAAAATGTAGAAACGGGGAAGAATAGCCATCCATGTTTCTTTGCTTAGATACATAGATCTAAACCAGGCTTCCTCAACCTCGGCCCTCCAGATGTTTTGAGACTACAATTCCCAGCATCCCTGACCACTGGTCCTGCAAGCTAGGGATCATGGGATTTGTAGGCCAAAAACATCTGGACGGCCAAGGTTGAGGAAGCCTGATCTAAACTCTGCATTACCATAATCTCAAAAAATCTGAAATATCCTGAACCACATCTACTAAAGAATTTTACAACAGACTTTCTTATTTTAAGCATTAGTTGTGTAGCTTCAGAATAGGAAAGAAAAGGTTTTTATGAAAGATCTGGTTTCTATATGCTGATGTCATCCTAGGCTGGGTAAATCTTTGGTCTAAGGCAGATCACTGAGCCATTTCTTGCATTATGAGTACGTGTCCATCAGTCTCCACAGGCACATTCAATCCCTTGAAAAGCACATTTCCCCCCAGCCACACAAGAGCTAAAGACTGCCCTATTAAGCCTCAGCAGAGGGTCACCACAGAGATGATACCTCATTCAATTTCCACCAAAGGTTCCATATTAGGGATGTGAATGGGCTACATTAAGTTACTGCACATGGTTTAGCAAAAGTGATTGAACATTAAACAGTACAGAAATGGTCACATTGACATTTTAAAGCTTTACTCAAATCCATGTGTTTCTTAAATTCACATTTTCTGAAACCCTTGCTGGTTTGTGTCATTTCTAATTGTTTGAATAGTTGTATCCTACTGACTATGGGAAAGATTGAGAGCACAAGGAGAAGGGGACGACAGAGGATGAGATGGTTGGATAGTGTTCTCGAAGCTACAAGCATGAGCCTGACCAAACTGCGGGAGGACAGGAGTGCCTGGCGTGCTCTGGTCCATGGGGTCACGAAGAGTCGGACACGACTAAATGACTAAACAAAATCCTACTGTTCAGAATAGATTGACAGGGTGGCTTACAACAAAGATTAAAATACACCATCCCAAACATGCAAGTTAAAAACAACAAGCAGATAAAACAGAACATTCCTGCCATCTAATTCTGTTATAGATTTGCTTTGAAGTTTGTAAAGTTCAGCTAAGGATAGATACAAAAATGGTATGTTATCAGACACTTGCCGTTAACAATTAGGATGTAATCCTATACACATTTCCTGGGAATAAGTGCATTTGAATTCAACAGGGCTTAGTTCTCAATAGATGTGTATGTGCACTATTAGCTGAGTAACTAATCAATTTAAAACATTTTAAACATTTTGAGTGATTGCCTAGATGCCTATGACAATTCATGAGCAGAATTCTCCCCTTCCCAAGAATACATGTATTTGTTTGAAAAAAGAAAACTGATGACACAGTTGCAATCTTTGAAGGGACACTCTTCCTCTTGTAGACTAAAGGAAATGACTCTGTTAAGATGGCAACATCTGAATGCCTCACTTATAAACAAAGAGAAGGGCCACCCCCCCCTTCAGAACTATTGTATTCTTCAGCTGCAGATTTATTCACAGCACACCTATTTTTCTTCTCCACAGGATACTCTCCCCCCTTATTATTTTTTGACATTGTTTGCCGAGGGAGATGCTGAATGTGCAGAGTGGAAAAGTCACAAGCCTACTTTTCCAGTCGACACACAAATATCCCTCACTGATCCTGAGGGACAGTCACCCAACACCCCTTCCCCCACAATAGGGACCAGAGTCCTCAAGACTTAGCAAAGCACTGTAGGGGAGGTTTCCCCAAACCATTTCCCCAAAGATGGCTTGCCACACATTTCACACACATTGATGTGACTGCTGCTTTGTTACCTAGCACCCTCAGCCATAGTCTGTATTCAACACATGCATGTCTGGACCAATGATGCAGGGACTGCATAACACCACAAAGACAGATATCTGGGGTCATTGTTTGGTCAATTAGGTTCTAAGTACTTTGTAGAAATGAGCAACAATTTCCCAGTAACAGTGCTGGGGACGGGACGGGACGGGACAGAAAAGTCAATACTCTTCCGTTTCCTCTGTAGAGTTATTTTATTTTTCTCTCTGTAGGTTTAATGGCCATGCTGGCCTGCTAAGAGTCAAGTTGTACTTTCAATGTACAGTCCAGGAGAGATGGTAGTAAGCAGGCAGGATTTCCTTTAAAATGTCCCCGCTTTTCAAATCAGCACTGAAGCTGATTGGGTTGGCTTGAAAGGAAGGATTGGAAAGGGAAAGGAGCCTGTTTCCATGCAAGATGGGGAGAAGTGCCAGTGAGAATGGGGTAGCAGTTCGATTTCCTACCCACCTTTACCTTGCACTCCTGTCCCTTTGCGAGAGGTGGGGGGGGGGGGCCAAGAAAAAACAACACAGTGATTATCCAGGATCTTAGACTTGAGCATATACAACAATTCCCAGTCAATGCAAGCTCGGATTTACAAAATTATAAAAGCATGATTAGCTGTCCAGGGCAATTTCAGACATTCAAACAAAGCACAATTCACATCTCAGATTTACATGTAAATGCAGCCAGTGAAGTTAAATGTCAGTATTTTAACAAACACCTGCTATATATCTAGTAATCATCCTGAACTAGTCAAGTTAATTCTCATAAGCAGAATGAGAAGGGTAGTAATCCCTTCTAGATTAGGAATCATGCCTATACCTTTACTTTTCTAATGGAAAAAAGCACCCTTCCAACTGTAGCAAAGTGTACTTAACAAAATGTACCAGTGAAGCCACACTAATGGTTCTGGGAAACAAAAAAGGAAACAGTGTCATGGAACTGATGCTGTGTCCTTTTGATATGGGATTCCTCCCAGGCACACCCCACATTGCTGCTTAAGGTAAAACGAGAAGAGCCAGCCTGACCTGCTGGTGCATCCCCTCCCACGATCACCATGCTTGCCGCTGCCAATGCTGTCTGTGCACACCCTATCTGGTGGTGCAAATTTCAGGTAAATTGCACCCATTTTGTGTGTCATCTCACCCAAAATCAGCACCGATGGTGGTGCCACTTCTCTGCCAGTGGCAGGGGCAGTGTGGCAGATGGAGTGCCCGTAGGAGTGCTGCCTGGGGGTCTTCTGCCACCTGAGGCAGCGGCCTCACCCTGTCTAATGACTGGTCCGGCTCGGATTCCTCCCCACTGACTTGATAAAACCATATGAACAGGGGACAGGTGAGCAAATTGGCAGCAAATGGTGCATCTGTTCTCTTAGGAACCATGAAGAATGCCTGAAGATTGTCTCTGACATATTATATATGCATACACACAGAGTATGGCTTATGCAATTTTCAACAGGAGCAGAAAGTGTGCTGGGTTGGCGTCACTCACCTGAACACCTGACAGCTGAGTCACTGCTGTTTATAGGTAAGGAGAGGGTGGGGGAAGCAAGAACAGTGAGGTGGTGGTGGTGGTTGTTTTATTTCTATCCCACCCACCTGGCTAGGTTTTTCCAGCCACTCTGGGGCAAGGTTTAGCTGACCCACCGGTACATTTGCACTTCACAAACTGGCCCACCAACTTATCCCACTCTTTTCTGACAACTAGGAAACTTTTGCCACACAATAGGAAAAGATGGAAAATCTGAGCACAGGTGCCCTTATTTACCACCTCAATGGAATTTCCCTGCGCCAGAAGCGGTATAGTCATGCTGGCCATGTGACCTGGAAAGCTGTCTGTGGACAAACGTCGGCTCCCTTGGCCTGAAAAGCGAGATCAGCACCGCACCCCATAGCCACTTAGACTGGACTTAACCATCCAGGGGTCATTTACCTTTCTACCTTACCTATTTGCCACCTACAAATTATCTGAAAATCAAGTCTATCCAATCACATGTTTGGGCCTCAGCTGCCTGAATGGATTTCTGCCCTTTGTGCATCTCCATTCAGGTCAGCAGCTTCTTCCAAAGGCAGCGGGTGGGGTAACTGAAAACACCTTTCCCTTGACATTACTCTGTTGATTACATCCTTATGTTTACCTTAGTGGGGATTTTATCGCATTTCAGAGACAGGTGGGAGCATTAAGTGCTTCATTCCAGCCTTTGCCGATCTGATGCTTTCCAGATATTTTAGACCACAGCTCCCATCTTTGCAGCCAGCAAGGCAAAACTGGCAGTGGCTCATGGGAGTTGCAGACCAAACCACCTGGAGGGCACCAGGCATACAGCAAATGTCATAAACACCCTTGTATTTAAAGAGGTCAGATTAAGTGGGGGGATTAAACTTTGAGGAAGTTTGAGATCTATTTTAAGCTAAGCAGAATAGAAATCTCTTTTAAAAAAACTTTGCCAGTAGTTGTAAATTGTATCCCCCACCCCCGCCTTGGGAACTGTCAAGATAGCAGTTGAGTGATTTCCTCCAGGGGTGAAGCAGTGCTGGTATGCCACAGGGAAAAACAAAACAAGAATCTGGAGCAGTGGAGGAGGGGGAAAGAGGTACGTTTTTAAGCTATTGAGGCTATAAAGCTGTGGCAGTGACCTAACATGTCAACCTTTGCCTGTTAGTCATGAAGAAGTAGTCAGATGTGCCATTTCCCCCTCCCTTTCTTCATCCCTTTTGACAGATTGCACCTGAAACAAGAACGTCAGCCAAGGAAGGTAGTGTGTGTGCCTTGTCACTTCCTTGCTGGTTTATTATTAAGAGTGCTTGCTACATAAGGAGACACCCCCCCCCCCCAATGTCAGTATTAGGATAGACATAGCCTTGGTTGAACTTGAGATCTGTGTATTTATCATAGAGTCACTGAATCATAGACTAGGAGAGTTGGAAGGGACCCCGAGCATCATCAAGTCCAACCCCATGACAGGTGGCCATCCAACTTCTGCTTAAAAGCCTCCATGGAAGAAGAGTCCACGACTTCCTGAGGGAGACCATTCCACTGCTGAACAGTGCTGTCAGAAACTTCTTCTATCACAGCCCACAATCCCTAAATCCCATTCAGGTGCCCATATATGACTTAAAGGAGAAGGAAGGACATCAGGTTTGCATATCCTGGTTCCTCCCACCCCTAATTGCTGTCCTAGTTGCCCTACCTGAGCCAGAAGGCAACTGCCTGAAGCAGGGAGTCTGCATTCCTGGGGGTTCCCTGTACATTTCCAAACCCAGAGTGGGAGACCAGACTGGCAGTGGGTGCAGAGCTACCACACTCATATAGTACATCTGCCTTGGATGTTCCTTTATATTGTTTTCACTGTTTGGATAGAGTGAATCCACTCTGACTTGTGGCTCAACCAAGAAATATTTTGTTAGGGGTGCCAAAGATTCCCACAAGATGCCATTCTCAAAGGAAAATGCTGTCTTCCAGGAAAGCCCAGGTGCTGTTCTCATTCAAAAGACTTGCTTTTTTTTAAAAGGGGGTCTCAACTAATCGCTCCACCAAGACTTGTGAATTACCCATCTCTCCCAAATTAATCTATATGTTCACAACAAAGTTCAAACTGCAGAAACAGGGTGAGTGGGGGAATTGAATTCAATTCACATTTAAATGCAAACCTACCAAATTCCCATTTTCTGAAAAAAATATGAAAACCAGAATACAGCAATCCCTCAAAAGTCACACTTGTCTGAATTTTGCAATGCGGTTTTCCAGCAAAGTAATGTGTACAAAAATGCACATACCAGGATAAAGTGAGCATAAAAAGCATACATTAATGAAAATAGTATTGTAAAATACACTATATTAGGGGAAGTTGCTTTGCAAAAATGTGTATGAGGCAAAATTGCATTCGAAAATGTTTATTGGGGTGAATTTGCAGATAAATTTCCATGAGGACCTTTTTCTCTAAAAACAAACGTACGTGCAAACTGTTGTGGAAATGTGGAGAACTGAAGTTCAGATTGGAAATATATTGATTGATTGATTGATTGCATTTATATTCCACCTTTTTCCTCCAATGATTTCAAGGTGATTTGCATGATTCTCCCCTTCCTCATTAACCCCCACAACCACCCTATGAGGTAGGTTAGGCTGAGAGGCAGTAACTGACCCAAGGTCACCCAGTGAGCTTTATAGCCAAGTGAGGATTTGGCTCTGGTCTCCCAGGTCCTTGGCTCATATTCTAAGCACTACACCACACTGGCTCACACTAAGTCCTCACATGCGGAACTGAGAGAAACCAAAATTGAAAGTTTCACTCATACCAGATGTGGTTTTGGGGTAGTACAACCAGTTCAGCTGCCACTGCAGGGAGCACCACAACAATGTTGTGGAATGGCATGTGAGACGCAGGGAGTGCACAGGAAGCTGATGAAATCTGAGACCCCAAAGTCTGCCACAGCTCATACAAAATAGAATAGCCTCTCTTGCTTAGGCCTTCCTTGAAATCTCCTACCTCCTATGTCTGTCTTTTACAAGACTCAAGGTATGTCCATGAACAAAGAAGGGGGAAAGAGGTGTTGTACACCCAAGGGGGTTTGTTTTCCTTAAGTTCCACATAATTTACCCTAATGCTCCATGAGAAACCCCTTTTGAAAAGAAAGAGAGAGATATAACAGTTTGCACCTGCAGCAGCATAATTTGGGTGAGCCCATAGTCACTCTTTAAAGTCTTGCCAAAGACTAGACATGACCAGATGAGGAATGGTGAGAACTCAGATCAGCTTTGCACAGAACAAATATCATTTGTCCATAGTTTGTTTAGGTACTGATATCAAGCTATCTGCCATATAGGTTTTGTGTGGATGGTCAAGTTTAAGCTCAATAGGATCCCAAACTACTAATACTGTACTTAAAGGAATACCTGCTAACAGTTCTTCCATTTAATATATTTTATCAGAAAGATGGATAGATAGCATTTGTGTTGGAGTGGTATAATCATCATAACTGTTCATCTGATGTAGCAAATAAAAATGAAACACATTCAAGAGAAAGGTTTAAATAAATATGTTGGAATTATAGCATTTCAATGGGGGGAATGCAACTTGTCCTGTTTATGACTTAATCTTGTTCTTCTTCACTGGTTTGAATAAGGAAATGGGAAACAGTATGATTATTAGTTACCCCTTTTTGACCTCTTTTTCTCATTCTTGAGCACTTATCATGCAAATAAGATTCTGAAGTATTATTTCATCTGTTTATCTAATCAGATGGATATGTTTAGATGCAATTTTCAACTCTCCGGTGTTTCTGGTGGGTTTTTTTTGGTTTTGACTGAATGAATTCTAAACTCTATTAGTACTTTTCAAACTGTGAGACAAAAATCATTCCTTTATTGCTTTCTGTAATGCACCAAACCCATCTTGTAACTGAAATTTATATGGAAATCTCTCGCATTTCTCATTATGCTCAAAACATTTTGTAACATGGCTTCTTGATAATATTTTTAAGCTTGAGAAAAAGCTTCAGCATCTAACAAACTCAACAAAATGTTCTCTGAGCCGTACATTAAAGTGATCAGATGCAGATAGATTGGAATCATTGAATGTATGATGTGTTTATATGAGATGTTAAACTGGGTAAGTATAAAATATAAGCCCTGTTCTATGAAATTCTGAAGTAAGAATATATACTGGATCTAGAAATCAAAATGCCACAATGCTTAAAAACAGAAAGTTTCAGTTGACAGGGCATTGATATTACTGTTTTAAGGATGGATAAAATGAGGGAAACCTTTTTGCCTGTTCTGAAGATTGTGTCCAATAGTGTGAATGGAAGACAAGTCTATATATTAGTTATGTCATATGGGCCTGCTGTGAGAGAGAGGAATCGCCCAAAATTGGGTGGAGAAAACCTGCACTCTGATGGTGCAAGATTCCTCCTCCTCATTTGGAAATGATCCCCACTTTCCATTGCAGACTCATATGACACAGCCCACACTATATAGTAGGTCTGTCTAGTTTCTTCAATAGACTTCAGTTGCATCTCAAGCTTGGGGACCATATGTGGCCTGTCTATCTGACCTCTGAAATACTCTCCAGCCACACCCCTCACTCTCCCTGACTTACATCCTCACTGAGTGTTTTTGCCTTGCTGGAATGTGTTCTTAAACTCTGATAATGCTTCTTGCTTGCATGGATGAAGGACAGAGCAGGATGCCAGCGCCATGCTGAGCTCCCCCAAACCTTCCTTCTTGGTAACTAGCAGTGGTGCTAAGCCCCTGGAAACTCAAGTGAATCATGCTGGCGTGCCTGTATTGCCCCAATGACCGCTGCTGCCTGGTAGGGTGTTCACAAGCGTGTGACCATTAAGCTGAAAAAGTTTTCCCATCTCTGCCTATCACCTCTTTTCAACTATTGTCTCATCTTTTCATCTACACTTCCACCAACTCCCGTCCCTCCCCACTCTGCACAATATTGCTGTCATCGTATACATAAAAAAACTCATAACAGTTAGCTTCTTATTAAGGGGGAGATTATATTTTTGTGCATTTCATCCTTGGATTTTAAAATTATCTGCCGAAGGGGCATTCATTAAGTATTAATTTCAAATTACCACATGGGTAGAAAAGTGTACAAATCTATGAGAGAGCAGGAGATCCCCTGTCAAACTAGGAAACTTGGGATATTAGAAAGTTACGATCAGTTACTGCTAGGCAAAAAATAAATCTCTACGGTACACAACAATCCAGTCCATCAGGATCAAACAGAAGGCATGTTCCTGGGCCTGTCTGCACTGTTTAAAATCACTACAGAATGTTCACTCTTTGTATCGTTTACCTAAACAACATATGAGCAGGAATGAATATATTGTTCCATGAGGGCAGAGAACAATGACTTAACTATAATAAATATGACAATTAAACCAGGCACATTCCTTCAGGTATATTGGACTTTAAAACGAAGATTCTTGTGAAATTTTGCTTCCAAGGGAATACATACCATACATTGATACACATGTCTGAATGGGACAATATATGTTCTCAGGCACTGATAACATATCACTAGGAAATACAGATAACATAAGGCTGTTTTCTGGCAGTGCATTTGTCAGGATTGTGGGTGATAACACCTCTTTTGTTAAGGCTGTAGGAGCCCAACACAAGCACCTAGCATAACTTGCCTTCTGTTGCCAGAATGACTGAATCACACTTTTATTAGCACTTTCATTTCAGCTCTCCAATGTAGACTATCTACTGTTTGATGGTTCCCATAAGTAATAATGAAAGCTCATCTATAAATTAATGCAAGAAGTTCTGTCTTAATAAAAATTGAATAATATAGCTGTTTCTTATTAATTTTCTTTCATTAAGCCAAGAATTTAAGCTGTAGTACAAAAAAATAAATTACACTGAATAAATGAGTCTAATGTCAAAAATTAGAAAATTAGCAAGAAGAAAAAAAATTAAGTGAGAAATCTGAAAGCTAGATGCGGCGATGGGTATTTTTAGCAAAAGTAATGGAGAAGAGCGGCTATTAGCGGCATGGTCATTCTTTGGGCTAATTCTATTCATTATCCAATATGTTTCTGGTTCAGACAGATGCCTAGCTCCCACTGAGGCATCTTGGGACCACATGGGGGCAGTCACTGAGATCACAGCTCAACACCTCATGCAGCAACTCCACATGAGGGCTATTCATGGCTCATGTGGTAGTGACAGGAATCTCATTTTGGGAATGAATAACCTCCCCTATTTGGCAGTGCTGATTCTCACAAACCATGCCTCTACATAAGCCTTCCACCATTGACCATGCTGGCTGGAGATGATGAACATTGTAGCAAACTTCATGTGTGTGTGTGTGTGTGTGTGTGTGTGCGTGAATTGACCTACATATAATCTTATGCAGACATTTAGGGCACATTCAAATGTGGGATCTATTTCCATCTGAATACAGTCTCAACGAGTGCTTTTTTTTCTGGGGATACTCAAGGTTTGCAGAACTGTCACCTTTTTTCTAGAAGAAAAGCACTGGCCTTAATCTCCCTGATCCTTGCCACTTCCAAGTAATGACCTTTATATTTTAACAAACACTTCAGTTCTTTCACTTCAGTCCTTTTGATGATGACAGAGAAATCAGTCTTCCCCTTCTCCACTGACTAGTCTGTGGCTGCCATTTCCTGACAGCACCACTGAGCCAGATCACAGAATCTGAGCCAGAATAAAGTTGCCCCCTACCTTCAGTTGGGGGTGGTTTTGCTCCAGCCCAAAGAAGAAAGGCTCACTGGTCATCTTCAGAGGACAGGCGACTTCTCTTCTTCCACATAAGTCATACTTGCCAGCACTTTCATTTGGTTTGGCACAAATCTTCCTTGTTATATTTTAATACATCTAACCTTTCACCATATCTCTGTGTCAAGTCTTCATTCCTAGTGTGGGGCAAACCCAGTGTGTAGTCTGAAGCACAAATACTGAGATTTAGGGGGCTCAGCTGGGAAACAGAAACCCCCTGATGACAACTAGCATTGGTAATTGCTTAGTAATTCATGGAACGAAGACATGAACATGACATGTCCTACCACTGTGATGGCAAATTAAATTAGATGTAAGATATCAGACAGCACAGACAGATCCACCGTTAAGAAATGAAAGAATGAAGTCTTCTGCATTTCCAAGGGCCTTTTTGTCCACAACATTTTGAGCAATGGACTTCTGCCCTTCAGCAGATGGTGGATGCAACCCAGGAGCTAGGTAAGTTCCAGCGGCACTATGGTACATGTTGGCAGAGCATCAGCAACATCCAGTACACAATTAGTTTGTAGTTTTTCCAGATGAGAAGGGAGAACCCTAAGCTGTGGTAGTGAGGATGATGATCAGAAATGGGCTGGCAGCACTTATTCCCAATGCTTATTCGAGTAGGATTTGAGAAAGAAAGATGCTTCATCGCTGGCCACAAATGATGAGAGCACAAAGAATGAAGATCAAGCCAAAAGAACATCTGGCTTGCTGGATAGAGCCTCTTGTGACAGCAGTGATTGCGGTTTAGGTGGGTTATTTATCTCAATGCTGCCATACACTGTCCATAAAAACAATACACTCTATGTTCCTCTTCTTACAGCAATTCTGTGTACAGGCCAACATTTCCTACATCATAGCTACATTTGCAGCAGATTCCATTATGTATTAATGAACTAGCACCAACTTTTTTTTTAATTTCAGATAAACTTAATTGTCCTTAAACCAAATCAAATAAATAAATACAGAAATTTAAGACTGGCAATAATGATTAACTAGAAGGATGTGCACTGTAGTGAGTTTTCATTACCCCCCTCCAGATTTCAGATACTCCTGTGAATGTCTGCCATTTCTGGGGCTATGCAGATATGTGCACAAGCCAGTTGTTTTTGAGCAGAATGAGGACTCTTCCTATACAGCAGGATTGTAATAGAAATGAATGAAGCTAGAATCAGAATGCATTTTAAGACTCATTAATTTTGAGTGCTATTACATATCAGGGTCGTTTCTGTGTTGAATCACCAATGAATGTCCTCCTCTGATGCAGAGCAAGAGCACTAGAGTGTGAAAGTCAAAAACACATTTTGGAAGAAGCAATATTCAGATTGTTGAAACAGAAAAGTAATACTCTGATTAGCCAATGTTGTCCTTTTATTCTTTCTGTCTTAAAGCAATGTTTTCTTGTTAGTTAGAAACGTACAGTGAAATCTAATGCATGCTTACTCAGAAGAAAGTCCCAATGTGTTTAGTAAGGTTTGCAGTTAAGTACACAGGTTTATGACTGTTCAGTGCAATCTAAGATATGTTTACTCAAATGTCCCACTGAAATCAACGGGGCTTCTCCCCATGGAAGTGTGCAAAGGAATGCAGCTATAGTGTTGTAGCCAAATAAGTTCTAGTCAAAGTAAACCAGTTGAAATCAAAGGACTTGTGTTAGTGATGTCCATTGAATTCAATGGGTATGACTTAGCTGGATATAGCCCAGAAGCATGACATGAGGGCAATAACCCCTTCCCACTTTTGTTCTCCAGGGATATAATAATCATTATGACTGATAGCTTTAAAGGGTGATTAGCCTATGAGTGGCTATCATAGGCTATACACAGCTGGGAGTAGGTCTCATTGGACTCAGCTGGACTTATTTCTGTGTAAACATGTACAATATAGGATTCTGCTGTAAATTGGTGGCCAGCACCACCTCTTGTGGTAGTGAACTCCATACTTTTAAAGCTCTGATGTGTAAAGACGTGAGCTCTGCTGGAAGGAGCTATTCTTGCAGTAGGATAAACTCTGAGACTCATATGCCCATGTTGATACGGGCACACTTGGTCTGGCTTGGAAAGCTAGTGCCAATGGGAATTGGGCCTCTTAATGGGGATTGGGCATTTTCTGGTAGCACAACATCCTGCCTATACCATCTATTTTTGCAGGATGGATAATCCGGGATATGCAAATTAGCCAGACACATTGGAGGGGCTGAGTAGGGATTTTAAAGTGTTTTCTGATTGGACTCAGGTACTCCTATATATCTGCCATCTATCAATCTATCTATCTTTCATCTATCTATCTATCTATCTTTCATCTATCTATCTATCTATCTATCTATCTATCATCTATCTATCTATCTATCTATCTATCTATCTATCTATCTATCATCTATATCTATCTATCTATCTATCTATCTATCTATCTATCTATCTATCATCTATCTATCTATCTATCTATCATCTATCTATCTATCTATCTATCTATCTATCTATCTATCTATCTATCTATCATCTATCTATCTTCTATCTATTTTGCCTACTTCATACTGTTGTTCACTAGGTTGGGTAATTGATTGGCTAATTTGTTGTCACAACTGACAGGATTGTCAAGGGCACCAGCATGCTGAAGGCATGTTTTGCCCAGCCTACCCCCTTGTTGTTGACTGGCCTTGTGATAGTCACCCCTCTGAATGATTGACAGTTGGGATGCAGGAGATGCAATTCTCGAAGCCCATCCCCCATTTTGCATTTAAAGTGAATGGGCTATGAAGGTTACGGATAGGGTAACAGTCCAAGGAGAGGTGGAGTTGCCCTGGTAAAGGAATTCCTCATATCACTTTCACCAAGTTAGGCTGCTTATTTATTGTAATATAGGATGGATTTTTAAAAAAAAAAAATATTGCAGATCTGTACATTTAATAAAGTTGTAGTCTTAACTCATATATGTATCATACAATCATTCTGGGTTTCAGGGGCATCTAATTCATTTTGTTTATTCTGAAATCTCCCATGTGAAGAGCTCCAAAAGAGTCTTCAGCTGATCCTACAATGTCTTCATTTCAAGATAGGTCAAAATGCATGATAGAATATGCATCTCCATTCTCGGGGATATTTAATTAAGTAGGCCATTCTATTGATCCTGTTGTCAATACAAAGGGTAACAAAATTATCAAGTCAGCTCTAAAGAAATTCAGACTACTGCTGCCTGTCAATTTTTACCTTTCGAGACTATTTTGCAATATGCCACAGCTCAATAAGCATACAGTGGTACCTCGCAAGACGAATGCCTCGCAAGACAAAAAACTCGCTAGACGAAAGGTTTTTCCGTTTTCGAGTTGCCTCGCAAGACGAATTTCCCTATGGGCTTGCTTCGCAAGACGAAAACGTCTCGCGACTTTGTTTCCTTTTTCTTAAAACCGTTAAAACAAAGGGTGCTTAGCTTGAACAGCTGCAGTTGCGACTTGACTTCGAGGAGCAACTGTTAGCACGTGGTTTGGTAGCCTTTTCTCAGACTTTGCTCACTTTTGAAGCTTTCCCAAAACTTTTCCAGAACTTCTCTTGCATCCATTTGGTAAGTTAAACTTTTAAAACTTTTTTGGGGGGTTTTGGATTTTGGGTTGGGGTGTTTGGGATTCAAGGACTTGGTGTTGTGGGGGGGTTTGCGATAATCTGGGAGCTTGTGGGGCTTTTTTTGGAATTTTTATGATTTTCTGTGACCATTGGGCCAGGTTGTTTTTTTTCAAAAAAAATTTTCCTGAGTTTGAATTTCTGAGTGCTGGCTGGCTGGGGGAACAGTTGGAGAGGTTTCTGCAGGAATCTGGGAGCTTGTGGGGCTTTTTTGGAAATTTTTATGATTTTCTGTGACCATTGGGCCAGGTTGTTTTCTTTCAATTTTTTCCCCCTGAGTTTGAATTTCTGAGTGCTGGCTGGCTGGGGGAACAGTTGGAGAGGTTTCTGCAGGAATCTGGGAGCTTGTGGGGCTTTTTAAAGGAATTTTTATGATTTTCTGTGACCATTGGGCCAGGTTGTTTTTTTTCAAAAAATTTTTTCCTGAGTTTGAATTTCTGAGTGCTGGCTGGCTGGGGGGACAGTTGGAGAGGTTTCTGCAGGAATCTGGGAGCTTGTGGGGCTTTTTTTGGAATTTTTATGATTTTCTGTGACCATTGGGCCAGGTTGTTTTTTTTTCAAATTTTTTTTCCTGAGTTTGAATTTCTGAGTGCTGGCTGGCTGGGGGAACAGTTGGAGAGGTTTCTGCAGGAATCTGGGAGCTTGTGGGGCTTTTTAAAGGAATTTTTATGATTTTCTGTGACCATTGGGCCAGGTTGTTTTTTTTCAAAAAAATTTTCCTGAGTTTGAATTTCTGAGTGCTGGCTGGCTGGGGGAACAGTTGGAGAGGTTTCTGCAGGAATCTGGGAGCTTGTGGGGCTTTTTTGGGAATTTTTATGATTTTCTGTGACCATTGGGCCAGGTTGTTTTTTTTTCAAAATCTTTTTCCTGAGTTTGAATTTCTGAGTGCTGGCTGGCTGGGGGAACAGTTGGAGAGGTTTCTGCAGGAATCTGGGACCATTGAGCCATGTTGTTATTTTTTGAAATTTTTTTTTGTCTGGGTGGGGGAACAGTTGGGGAGGGGTTTGCAGCAGTTGGGGAGGGGCTGGGGGAGCAGTTGGGGAGGGGTTTGCAATTTCTGTGTGGTGGGTGGGTGGGTGTCTGTGGGAACTGTTGAGGTTTTTGAAGACATTGGTGATTTTTGAAGCTTTTCCAAAACTTATTTTGCAGCCATTTGAGGTTTCTGAAGACTTCGGTGATTGATTGTTGAAGCTTTTCCAGAACTTCTCTTGCATCCATTTGGTAAGTTAAACTTTTAAAACTTTTTTGGGGGGTTTTGGATTTTGGGTTGGGGTTTTTGGGATTCAAGGACTTGGTTCTGGGTTTTAATTTCTGTGTGGTGGGTGGCTGGGTGCTTTTGAATTTTTTGGATTTGAAGCACATCACTGATTTTTTTTTTCTTTTTCTGAGTTTACGAAGGTAAGAGCTGTGCTGCCATGGGACCCAAGAAGACTGCTGCTGCGGTGGCCGGCGAGAGGAAGAAGGAGAAGGTGACGCTGGAAATGAAGAAGGAGATCATCCGGAAGCACGACGGCGGAATGCGTGTGACGGACATCGCCAGGGAGTACGGGAGGAATCCATCAACCATCGGGACCATCCTGAAGATGAGGGAGAAGATCCTGGCGACTGATGCAGCCAAGGGAGTCACCAGGATCGTGAAGAACCGCCCAGCTGTTCTGGAGGAGGTCGAGAAGTTGCTGCTCATCTGGATAGAAGAGAAGCAGCGTGCAGGGGACACAGTGTCTGAGGCCGTCATTTGTGAGAAGGCCAAGGCCTTGCACGCTGACCTCATCTGGGAACAGCCAGGAACCTCAGGCGAGCCAGAAGTCTTCAAGGCAAGCAGAGGTTGGTTTGAACGGTTCAAGACAAGATCTGGCATCCACAGCGTGGTCAGGCATGGAGAGGCTGCCAGTTCTGATGTTCCTGCGGCTGAAGACTTTGCAGCGGAGTTCCTGGAGGTTGTGTCCTCCAAAGAACTGAGGGACATTTGCCAGAAGTGGAAAGATATGCAGGCTTTTGCACAGTGGCACCACCCTGACAAGGACCTGACACGTGACCTTGCAAACACTTTTGATACGAGGGTCATGTCGTCTTTCAGGGAGGTGCTGAAAAGGCGGATGAAGCAGCAGACTATGGACAGGTTCTTGAGCAAGAAGCAAAGAGTGGAAGAGGAGCCTTCTTCGAGTGGTCCCCCAGAGTCTTAGAAAATGTACTGTACACTTTGTTGATTTTTAAATGTTTTTCTGTCATGTTTATAAAGTTAATTTATTTTCCCTTCAATTTTTGAACTGCTCTTTACAGTATGTGTGACTTTAAAGAGCAGTTAATAAACTGTTGTTGTACCAAATTTGGCTTTGTTTGGACTTTTTTTGACAATAGGAACGCATTAATTGATTTTCAATGCATTCCTATGGGATTTCGTGATTCGCAAGACGAAAAATTCGCTAGACGACAAAACTTGCGGAACGAATTAATTTCGTCTTGCGGGGCACCACTGTAGTTCTGATGGAACTTTCCCTATTAAGACTCTCCTGTGAATATCTTCAGGAACTGGAAACTGAAACAGCACAGAAATCTGTTGAGTTTACAAGCTCAAAACATCTCCATTGTCCTTAAGAGTTGCTCTCCATTAGGATCCAGAACAATCAAGTGAGGATTTTGAACACAGCTTTTCATTTTGCTTTTTAATTTTTTTTAGAATTCCTCTGCAATCAGTTTTAAAAAGTAATAGTTTGATGGTTTAGTGCCCAAGTAGATTTCCCCTTTTTTCCAGTCCAAAGTTTACCTTGACACATTTTTGCACTAATTTGCATTGTTTTTCTTTTTAAAAGCTGTCATGAAAATCCACCACCATTCTTCTATGCATTTTAACTTAAAGAATAGCTTTATTATTCTTGTATTGTTCTAGCTTTTATGCTTATTTCTCCATCCAGTCCTTATGAAATCCTATATTTTCCTCTTTTGTCTTATTGGGCAAGTTGCCTGGAGACCAAAGGTGACAGGCTTCCATCCTGGGCTTTGGCATCAATTAATCCGGGAATGTTCTATTTTATCAAACAAACCTCTTTTCACTGATTTTCAGATAGGTTATCTAAAAGAAAGGACAGTTTATCACTTCTATCCTATCATATGGCAGTGGATGGGTGTGCAAATCAGGTGTATAACCTGTCTTTTGTCCTTTTCAGTTCCCCACTGAGGATAGCAACAGTTTCTTAACCCCTTTCATTTTGCTAACTTGACACTGGTGATCAATAGACAGCTCCAATTTTGAAAGCAACAGAGAATATTCATATCTCTTTGGAATATTAGATCAAGAAAATTAGAAAACTTGCATTTCCCCCAGAGGCTAAAATGCATTTATTTACAAATATACATGTGTATAATTAATCCTAACTACTATTAGCTTATGCAAATATGGATTAACTTCTCATCCATCTACAGGCAGATTTCGATCAATCTTCATCTTTATCTAAGAGTACTGATTTAAGAGATACAACATTTATCTTGATTAGTGCTGCTGTCTTGTAAAATACAAAACAAACATACTTTTAAACACTTTAAAAAATAAAGTCACATTTTCATACTAACATTGTATTTGCCTTTTTTGTTGTCATACTGTTAGCCTTAAAAAAAACCCCACATATGTCTCCCATGTAGCGTGGGAAGAGCCGGGGGGCGTAACCCCGAGTGCATGATATCAACGGGTTGCAAGCCAGGTACCCCCATGCAGGGATTCCTGCCCTGCCTGCCACCAGGGGCTTTTGGGCCCCAAAGCCTGGTCTGGCCTTGCCACTCTGCCCCAGCCCACTCTCTAAATGGCCGCACAGCCAACATTGTGGAGATGTTTCTGCCAAGGGCGGTGTTGGCTCCCCTCTGCATGGGCAGGTGGGCAGCTCAGTGCAGCAGAGTCCCATGAAAACTCTGTGTCCCACACCCATCCACCTAGGGCAGCTACGGTTGTGCTGGCATGGTGGGTTTTGTTTACCATCCACGCCCAGGCCCTGGTCCCACCTGGTACATGCGCATACGAACATGCCCGGGGCACCAGTGAAGGATGCAACTCCACTGTCTCCTTCTAAACTTTAGAGCATAGCTGACAAATCGGAGCTTGAGAGTTAAGGGCAGGGAGTGCCAAAGGCCACTATATGAGGGAACTTGTGCAAGTCTGGAAACCTGGACTGCACTGTGTCAGGAGCTGCTTTCTAGAACTCTGAAGCCATGACCCTATGTACAGCTATCCCATGTGGTCAACCACCACACTACAGGTTACAATATCTCCCTGAGCAGTGAAAGAATTATAGGTACTGAAGTGGCTCTGCACAGTGAACCTAGTCACTGGCTTACCTAAACAGGGAGGGGTATCAAGAATTCCTGTTCAGACTAGGAATTTGCTTGAGCAACTGTTTGTTGTCTTTCCCGATTCTGGCTCTTGGCTTGTTCCAACTCTTGGCCTGTCCTCCGAGTCTTGAGCTTCACTTCCTCATTTCTGATGCCTGGTGTAATTCCTGGTTTCCAGCTCACATTTAACAGCTGTTTAGCTGTTTGTGATTCAGTGTGACAACTTCCTATAACCACTGACAGAGGATATGAGGCTCCAGTTAATACTGAGAATGCACTTTGCCATGGTTAGCACTTCAAATAACCAATTCCTAATCCCAAAAAGCCTTTCAAAATGAAACTAAGGAAGTAATTCCCAGTCCAAAATGGGTGCCCAGTTTAATGGCCAACTGTCCAGACATCAAACCTGCTTCCTGTAAGACTGTTCCTTACAATAGTTATCCCATCACTAAACCATCAAAATCTATTATGTGTCCAGAAATCAAGCCAACCTTTCCTGCACAAAACATTGAACTGTTTGAAAAGAGGAAAACAATCAATAGTAAAATCTTACACACACACTGACCATAATCTAAATAAAATTATTATCTATAAATGATTGGGACCATAGGGACAGGATAAATTAAATCTCAAACATAAATAAATAGGAACGTATAATGTAGAGGTTATTGGGGGGGGGGGGGGAGAAGGGAGTTCCTAATGAAGAAACACTTGTGTTTCAAAGGCTCCAGTCAATTATTTGGTCTAAATCCTCTCTTCTTTCACACACATACATTCAGGCAGAACAACTGACATTTTAGTTCATTGTGCACAGCAAAATACTGTAATGTTTACCCATTTCTGGAAAGCTGTGCAGACTATGTGCCAAAGCACAGTCAATTGGCATTAGCTTAGAAAGTCTGTACTGCATCAGTGCATTTTAGCTCTATTTCACCCATTATGGTGCAGAGATTGCTCACTGTGTTCCCAGGGATCTTTTGTATGAAAGAGCTATCGTCCTCTCTGCCAAAATGGCTCTGCTCTGTGAGATTAGCTTTAATTAAAGTGAACCACAAGACCCTGCACAATGCTCCAACAAGATAGCCGAACCCTATTGAATAGCAACGTACAAGGATAAAGCTAGAGGATATAACGTATAAAAGACAGTTGCTTTAGTGTTCTACCCAATTAGAGCACTCTGAGTGAGCTCTTGCAGTGAGTCACTGCGTCAGCATGGTGAATGCCTTTGGTCCACTGGTATTCCTTGAAAAATGCCTGCACACAAAAATAGGCCGTTCCTTGTGGCCGTTCCTTGTGAGAAGTGGCTGGATGTGAAAGGGCAAATGTTTCATACATATATTCTTTTTAAATCTTTAACAGCAACACAGTTCTTGCCTAATTTAAGAAGGTGGGGATGAGAGGAATATAGAACTGGACGTGACTTGAAGATCAGGATTTGGACTCCTCAGCAGGGAAATCCCTGGCCTCGGCTCAACTTAAATCAGAGTCCATTTCAGAGCAAAGCAGAATGCGTCTGAGAGCCTACAGTGGGTTACTATTTCCCACAGAAATATGGTGCAATCCAGAGCAATTAACTCTCAAGTCAGACAGCAAGCCTAATGTAAGTCTTGTTGTTGTTGTTTAGTCGTTTAGTCGTGTCCGACTCTTCGTGACCCCATGGACCAGAGCACGCCAGGCACTTCTGTCCTCAGGCAGTAGAATGTAGAGTAGAATGTAAGTCTACTCAGAGGTAAATCTCACTGACATTCAGAAGACATCTTAAGGCAGCCCTGTTCAGGGAAGTTTTTAATGTGTGACATTTTAGTGTATTTTTGGTCTCTGTGGAAGCCGCCCAGAGTGGCTGGGGAAACCCAGCCAGATGGGCGGGGTACAAATAAATTATTATTATTATTATTATTATTATTATTATTATTATTATTATCATTATTATCATTATTATCATTATTATCATTATTATTATTATGTTCAATAGGGCTTCCTCTGAAGCAAGTGTGCACAGGGCTGCAGCTTTACAGCTCAGGCTTAGATAAGTCTGCTCAGAAGGACATCCCATGGTGTGTTTAAGGCTTACATTTGAAATCAGTCAGTATGTAGAACATGGAGAAGAGTTTTGTGGCAAATGTTTGACAATATTGTTGAGTGTTTTTCAACAGGAGGATAGACAGCTTCACCCATCCTTCAGTATGGCAGTAGTTCCCAGCAACAGGTATTCAGAGGCTTATGGTCTACACGGTGGGTGCAGAACATAGCCATTGTGGCTAGACTAGTTTGTATAAGAACCCATTTGCTATCCCAGGACATCTCTAACAGCTGCCTTGTTTGGACAAAAGACTAACTATGCCTCCTCCTTTAGCAGGAGATACAACCACAAATAGCCTTTCAAGGTCCCAGATGGAGACTTGCATCGAGAACCACTATGAGGAGGGAAAACTAGAATTAAATCCTGTGTGGATCTGCATGAATACAGAAGTTTAAATAACCTTTTCTGCAATGCTCCCTTTCCCCGGATGAAAATTAGTAACTTGGAAAAATAAAGTGTGAACACTACTGCTGACAAAATAAACTGTAAAAGTATTAAATAGAGGTCATTTTCTAATCAGGTAGCTCTTTTCCCTTCTTTGGTTCTGGTGGGTAATAAAATATATAGTCTGCTTCCATTGCTTTGCTTGCAAGTACAGTACATGCTCTGCATATGTAATACCTATTCTTCTTTCTCCTTTAACCATAAAATGCAAAGGAGTTTTTAAAAGCAATTTCCGTGATAGTAGTTTTCCTTTACCAAGGCCTCCACAGGCTTTGTAGTTTCATATATTTGAGTTGGTTAGAAAGTTGGGGAGAGAGGAATTGGCCATTCCTGGGGGTTAAGTTGAACCCTTCCGTTTCATACGATTACGGAGCCAATCATTATGTACACTTAGTTGGGAGGAAGTCACATTGAGCTCAGTGGCACTTACTTCTGAGTAAGACTGTATAGGATTGTGCTGTTAGTGGAGTGTTGTGACAAAACACAGTGCTACAAATCTTCTCACATACTCCAAAGTCCCATTGAAATCAATGGGTGCTGGAGAGCGAGTGCCAAGGAAGGCTACCATGAATTGACTCAGTGGTGTGTAAATGTCATCCAAGAGTTATTTATAGCAAATGTAATTGCATTTCGTATGCTCTGTGTGTCACATAAATATCATAGCTCAGGGCAAATGGTGCTTTTATACTGTGAATATTAACAAAATGATGCATTCCCCCCCCCCTTAGACACAAACTATGTTCACATAAAGAGTTGCTTGTTACTACCAAGCAGGTTTCTGCTAAACATCCCCCTGGGCCAAACTAAAGCATCCGTTTCTAAGATGAATGTTGTGTTCATTTCCATGGAAAGATTCTGCTTTAAAAAATGGATGGCACAACAATGTTGGCCTTGAATCGAAGCTCTAATGCACCTGCCTTCTTTTCAGCCATCATAACCAATTCTTGCTTGTGTGTGAAGATAATTATTCATAACCTTGGACAGTGCCAGAGCCCGGCTATTTTGTGCCCTAGGCAAGGCTAACTACTTTCACTGCAAAGCCGCCCCCCCCCAAAAAAAATGCTAACTTCAATTTTCGAAACAGATGTCTTGTAGGAAAAATGAAGAGCGCAAAACATGAAACTGCTAAATTTATTTTAAATTGCAATAATAAGTGATGCAACCATATTTGATTATCTTTCTCAAATATAAAAGAAAATGTTTTCACATACAAATAATTTCAAATAATTTTGTGAATTGTAGTGTTAAAATTTAAGTCACTAAAAAGTTTCAATTTTTAGCAGTTTGTTAACTTCCTTTGCAAATTTTCTCACCAATTCCTTCAGGCCAAGTGTTGATGCTTGGGCATGTTCAGTTGAACAACATCATCATCAACAACAACAACTATATGGCCGGTACGTCATCTATCAGCAGAGATTTTCCTATCAGTCACTTTGAGAATATACTTAACTGGAAAATGACCAATAAATTTATTGAATAAATAGTAAATGATACTTGTTTTATCACACATTTAGCAATAGTGTGAAGAAAATGTTACGATGGTATCATATCATCCTGGTACTTACTTGCACAGTAAATAGCAGAACTATGGAATTTGCCACAACAAAATGTAGAGAGTTTCCCTTAGAGTTCCCCTTATGTTGGCCACTGGGAGAACTGAATGCTAGACTAATAGGCCTTTGGTCTGATCCATCTGGACTCTTCTTATGTTTGTATTTGAAATGTAGAATCTTTGTATGGTCTTTTATACAGCTAATCTGGAACGTGTGGAATTATTTTCATTTCTTCAACCCTTCTGAAGGAACACACAATGCACCAAATTTCTCTTTCTTAGGCAAATGTCCCAGCAGCAATTGTTGCCCCTATTCCATATGCAACAGACTGAGCTAGATGATGGCATTTTTTGATTGAATGGCTTGATAGCAGCAATCAAGAGACATTACAGCCTGTCATAGGTTTATGCATCTGAATAGGGGTTCCATATACCTGAGATGCCTTTGGTAAACAAATCTCAGAAAGGGAGAATTGTGGCTAGGGCTTAGAAGACTATCCATTGGGAGACACCCGTACAAAGCAAGCAACAGCGCTGCACACCTGAGCAAAAGAGAATTGTTGATGAATATGAATAATGTATTGAGAAATGAAAGAACTGAAGTAAACCATTTGTCATGCTAGAAAGCTGAACAAAGTTACCAAGCTGCATCCCTAGACTCTGGGATCCTTATTCAGTTTTGTCAGTGTTTCTGCATACTCTGGTTGTTTACTTCGGAGCCCAGTCAAAACAACTGGCACGCCACTGTTATCTTGCCCCAAGTCATATAGAAGATACAATTGTGAAACACACGGTTCCAATGAGTATTGGAGTTTGAATGACTAAAAGAACTCCAGCTTAGTCTGATCCACCGAGCACAGCTGCAAGATCCTTCCTTGTTCTGCAATGGCTGTAGCTAAAAGAACTGGATTTACACGTGAGCATCAACTGTCAGGAAACCTGTATTTACCATTTATATCAAGAATGGTATTGCAGAGATCTGTTATGATAGCACTGGTGTTTGCTAGTGTCTCTGCAGCTCTGCTCAGTTGACTAAGGCAGGGGATAGTCAATGCATCAAGGGGGTGGGGTATGGTTTTGTTTCCCACACATTCTCTGGGCTTTCATTGCAGAGCGTGTAAGCATATGTTTAGGGGAGACAGTTGTGGGGGGAAGACATCAATTGGTGGCAGTGGTGAAGTTTTCAAGAATAAAGGTCTGGTTTACTTATTTCATTTCACTCTCATGGTGCAAGTCACAGACTGTGCTGTCACAATAGGCATGTTTGCTTGTGGTTGTTTGCTTGTGGTATCTTCTGATTCCTCAGATGCTGATTTATGGAAAACTGAAGGGCATTAGGCTGTTGATTCAGAAAGGGCTTCCTCTCAATACTGTGAATCACTGTTTGTGGTCCAAGTCCAACATCAAGTCCTTTTCCTCAAGAGGTCTTTGAATGTATCCCAAAAGACTGTGCTTTTGGCTAGATTGTAGCATGTAGTAGAACCTCTTAGGCCACGGCTGCAGTATACATTTAAAGACCTTTAACCACCATGGCTTCTCATGAAGGAACCTGGGAACTGTAGCTTTTTAAGGGTACTGTGAGTTGTTAGGAGACTCCTATTCCCTTCACAGAACTATAAGTCCCAGGGACCAGAATTGAAGGTCTTAGGCAAGTGTATCCAGTTTGCCACACATGCACTTTAAAATATACAAGAACAAAATAGCAGCACAAGTTGAATTAAGCCACCCAAGTGATTCTGTGTGTGAGAAATTAGAAAAATTTAAGTGACACTATGCCAAAGAAACCTAGTCATATAGTGTTAGACATAACTGGCATCAGACTTAAAATGGGTCACCATTCCTATGCACGTGCATTAATAGCACACTCACCCAGGGTGACGGGTGCCTAACATGTTCATACTCTATGAAAATCCAATTTCAATATGGCATGTATTCTCAATTTATATTTAATCTGCATGAGAAAAATATCAATTTTGTAGAAGGCCTTATTCAGGTGTAAAAAAAAAAAGGATTAGGCAGCAGCTTACAATTGTGGAGATGTGCATTTTCCCTCATCTCTCTCCTTAGGATACATCTCTTTCTTCACCATATTAATTACAAAATAGCTACCAGCATCACACCACTCTAAAAGCTTTACTGCTAGATGCATAATAAGAGTTGGAAGTTAACAGTTAAACACAATGATTTGCCACCTCTACGCATTCTGCGTGTGACCGTCTCCACTGTCCTCTTTCTAGCCACCCAGTGTTTGTTTGTACTCTCACGCCTTATCTAAGTGCACAAGAGGACACTGCAGAAACAACAGGAACCCAAGTGCAGTACAAACAACATTATGCTCTGCTCTAACCAAGACGATGAAGCTAAATTTCAAACATTGTCACAGGAAATCATCTGCCTCATAAATGGCTAATAAGCAGCACCAACAAAGCCATTGTGTATGCAGTACATCTGCTTGCTTGTTCTGCAGGTATTTTCAAACTAACAAGTCTGCTATGCCAACAAGGATGTTATTTACTTTTAGATTCCCAGTATTTCTTGTCTCTTTAGAAAGTTTTTTTTAATGAAGTAAAAGTGATAGTATAATAAATAAAACATATAACCCAAATCAGAGCTGCATGCAATCTACGAGCTCAGAGCTGCGTGCAATCTGTTTTAGTTAAGAACATGAGAAAAGCCTGCTGGATCAGGCCAATGGCCCATCTAGCCTAGCATCCTGTTCTTACAGTGGCCAACGAGATGCCTACAGGAAGCCCACAAGGAAGACCCAAACACAAGAGCACTCTATCTTCCTGTGGTTTCCAGCAAATGGTATTCAGAAACATGACTGTGGAAGCACAGCACAGCAATCATGGCTAGTAGCTATTAATGTGTCAATGAATTAGTCCATTCCTCTTTTAAAGCCATCCAGGTTGGGCCATCACTGCCAGTTCGTTTCCCAACTCATCACCATACTCATATGCCACTCATATGGAGAGAGAGAGGTTGGGATGCCACTTGCTGAACCCATTCCCAAAATTCCATGTGTCAATTAAGTCATGTGCATAGATACTGCCCACATGATCTGTAGCCTGCAAAGCTGCAAGGGGGAGAGACTGGCTTGGATATATAAGGCATATTGAATGAGTGGGAAGGTATTTCTGTCAAATTCTTCTGATTTCTCCCATCCTACTGTAGCCCCATACCCCATTCCAAGCTATTTAAAAGCATCCCTTTTGGGGGGAGGGCAGGGAGCTATAGTGGGGAGCTATAGTGGGGAGCTATAGTGGGAAGATAGATCTATGGAAGTCACACTGTCTGGGCAGAGTTCTACTCAGTCGTCTCTGGATCCAACCCCATATGTAGCGCTTGTAGGCATGTAAGCTGTGTCCAAAGTACCCAATCAATATAAAGGGCAGGGGAAGGGGATGGGGGTCAGTGAGTATAACCCCTCTCCCCTTTTCCACAGTGATAGTACATCAATAGGTCGTCTGAGCACTCCAACTGCCCTTATGATATGAGGACAAATAGCTAAAATTAGGAAAATGCTCAAGTACTGAGAGTCTCTCTCTTATTTCACCATTATATTATCCAGCTTCCAGAGCTAGATAGAGGCCATGGGAGCAGTGAGAAGAAAATTGCTGCTACCGCTCCAAAAAGATCGTCGTTGGTACACAGCCTACATTGCAGTGATGTAAAATCCATGCAGCAGAGCCAACACAGTCCTTTTGCTTATGCCAGAATTAAAAACTAGAGCTATACAAATCCCCCCACTAGATTTTAATCATTCTCCATCAATTAATGAGAAAAGAAATTGTATTTGAAAGTCAGCAAAAGGGAGAATAAATTTTAGGGAAATTCTTATGGCTGGGATAAGTTGGGGGGTTTGTTGCACTCACCTTACTTTTGAGGTGGCCAATGAGGCTGTGGTTGTCTTTTCTTCCATTCTACTAACCATATCTCTTGTGGCCTTTCTGGGTGCCCTTGATTCCTGAAAGCCAAATGATGTCCTCAAACTGGGCTTTCCTGTAAGCAAGGGGATGTTGGGAAGCAGTATACCATTCCCCTGGTAGCTGTCCATTGCTATTTTATTTTAAAAAAAGAAAGCCCTTTACTGCTTTTAAATAAATCAATGTGGAAAGTTGTTGGCGGCATGTGTGTGTGTGCGTAATCAAATGGAAGTATTTCCCTTAAAAACAAAATCAGTGACTGCAGTGATCAATTAGTTTCTCAGGCTTTTTGTGCTTCAGTCAAAGCCTAGGAGAAGACTTTGTTAGGTAACTCCTCCCATGAAGCTTTTTTCAGTTTGGGAAGCATGGGCAGCTGGGGAGGCTGCAGAAGAGTGGGGACATGTTGAATGGACCAGGAACAACACACACTATCTTCACACCCACTGAAATTCTAAAGAATAAGAATGGGGAAGAAAAATGGAATCTTTTTTCTAAGTTGAAGTATCTTTTGTGAAACTGAAAGCTTCAGTGCAGTATTCAGTGCACTATTAAAACTGTGCAGTAAAGTAAAAAAGCACACTGATTTCCTTCTTGTTGTACGCCTATTAAACTGATCTGTATTATCTCTTCTTCATTTTCATGTTATTATGTCCTGCCATGATACTGTGGCTTCCCATTACAGGCTTAAATTTCTGATATTACAGAAATATGCTGACTAAATCTCACCACATTGTGAAAGTTGTATGTTGCAGAGTAGTAGGCAAGGGGTCAAGAGATGAACACAGGAAAAATGTAAAACTATAGTATGTAAAGTATAATCATAATTTATGTTTCATTCAGGACTCCGTATACTCTATTTTTTATTTTTGTTTGCCTTTCTGCTCAGCAAATGGCTCCTTGTGGGATTCTCATTAGATTGCTTTGTTAATGGTGCAGAAGCTATTTTTATAGGACAAACAGCTAGGGGGCAGCTTTGTTTTCAAATGGAATTGCAATTTTCTTTCTGGGTGGGATATAGACACATTAAACAAAATGTGTTGATTCAACAGCCCATAGTATGCTTCAACACAGAATTAACAAAACAGAGACACCCCAGCCAAGGGGAGAATATCTATCAATAGGAGGAGGCTTTAACACACATCGCTAGCTTGAGGAAGAAATGACATAAATTGGATATATATCCAATGATAAATAACTTCCATTTGCACTGCATTGCTTTTCATGGAACATAAATTTAAATGCATATTGGGGGTGCATGTCTCCCTTCCACTTTGTAATATACCTACAGTGCAATGCTGGGCATGTTTATTTGGAAGTCAGGGCCAAACTGAATTGTGTGACTGTAATTTGTTGTGGGGAGTGGGGGTGGGGAATTCCCAGTGCTGAGATCACAGAGAGTAGAAATATGACCCCCCCCCAACCTCAACCAGATAACAGTCTAGGAGTATAAACTTATGCATGTCTACTCAGAAGTGAGTCCCATTGAGCTAAATGGTGCTTCCTCCCAGGTCATTGGATCATAGCCTTAAGCTTCAAACTGTTGGTTCAAGGCAGTGTGTTTGTGGTGTGTTTGTGTGTGTGTGTGTGTGTGTGTGTGTGTATGTGTGTGTGTGTTCTCTGTTTAACTTTATATAGAGAGAAATGTTCTAACATGCCTTCAATGAATTCTTGCAGTTTCCATATTTGAATTAATTGCTGGACATGGGGTTTTGGAGTCCAGCATCAGTTTTAAAGATTAATGCATTTTAAGTGAAGCAACCCAACAGCATAGTTTGGATGTAAACCAAGTACAGACTTCATTTAGAAAAAGGGAAGGAAGAATAGACAAAGAATCAATGGAATTGCACCAGGCTATTTAGTTTGAGTTGCAAGCTGAAAAATGTACACAACTACAGTACTATGAACTGTACAGGTTAATTTATATAGTTCCTTAAAGGCTTCGAAGTATAAAGTTTATAAGCATTCTATGTAACTTGTAAAGCACTTGGTGATAGCATGAACTTGCTTCTGATAAAGTTGATGTTGCTTTTACTGGCAATTTCTTACATTGACCTGAATCGTAAGATAAATTATCACAAGGAAGTTCCTGGAAGGAATGTTTCCCATCTCCTCTTCACTCCTGTGGTGACTTTTGACCTCCCTTGAGATGATAGCTGGCTTAATTAGGCCCACGGGATGGAGAGTTCTCCTCCACTGCTTTATAGAGGACTCTTGAACAATGTGGGCTAGAACATGGGGTGCTTCTGGGAAGAGGAGAAGGCAGCACCAATTTCTTCCTCAAACTTCCTTCAATTAACTTTTCTTAGAGTCTAAGCCTGATTTCTTGCATCACCCAGAAGTGGTCAAACCCATTACATATTGTTTGGTAGAACTTTTCAACCTTCTAGAGATGGCCAGGAGGAAGGAATAGAAAATGTTCCTTCATTTCCTTAAAAGACCTTACTTTAGGATTACGGTATGTTTTTAGCGCACACTGTTGGCCTGCCAAAGCTACACTTAAGCATTTTTAAGCCTCATTCAGCTCCCTCACTTGGGGGCTGGGCATTGAGAACTGTACAGCACCCACTTTTCCAAAAGATGAGCCAGGAAGAGTTTTAGGTAACTCTTGTGTCAGTCAGAGATGTATAACCCTTCTAGGCCTTCTGATTCTGTTTTATATAAACATGTAGAGGGGGTTAGAGGAAATGAGCATTCTAGTTCCATCATTCTTGGCACCCTTCACAAGTTGGAGGGATCACTGTTTGAAGTGGGAAACTGTACATCCTGTACAGATGTAGGTTCCCCATACATTTTAGAACCGTGGTGTTCCAGGTTCTAAAATGCATGGGGAACCAATATGAGTACAGAAAGTTTTCCATTTTGCACATTCATGCTATGCTAGCACAACAGCCCTTCACTGGCAGTCAGAGAATACTTGAAACTGGGCCATTGTCTTTACGTTATTCCACCCCACGCATTTCAATGCGAAGGAAATGCAAAGCAAATCGGTGTGTGTATATAGTTAATTATGCATCATTTGTGGACTGAAAGCAACATCAATTTCCTCTTTCTGTCAGGATTCTCCACCATTCCTATCCTCACCCCTGCACCCTCGCTTGCATGTTTACTGAAAAAAGAACACCCAAAGAGGTTTATGTAATGTTGCAGTCCTGTGTGCCAAAAGTTGTTGAGGTTTTTTTAAACAAAGCCCACAGTTGTCAAGCTTTTCCCCTCAAAAAAAAAAAAATGCCAAAGAAACGTGATTTTGTGATTGACTTGCAGGACAAAGCAGCACCCCGGACGTCACTTCTGGAAATATGGCAGCCCTAACAGTGAAACTTACTTCTGAGTCAACATGCAGAGGCTTGTGCAATCTTATGCAGGTCTATTCAGAAGTAAACTCCACAGAGTTCATTGAGAACAGGACTGCACTGTTAAATGTGATGTTTTAGAGAAAAACAGAGGGTGTTTTTTTATTTAAAAAGAACAAAAAGCATGACAATGTAAAGAGAGCATTGCTTGGAAGAACAACCAACATTTGCCTATGACAAACAAAACCAGTGTTGAAACCTTTAAGAAATGGCTCTTTTGGTTGGGGAAGCTACTGCTTCCAAGAAAAAAGACTTAAAAAAATATCTCTTTGAGTACATTTGCCTTACAGATGCGGAAACGTTTTGTCAGATGGTTCACTGTATCTGATGTCAAAGCCAAGACAGTTCTGTGGTTATAATGACTCTGGCAACAAATCTGAACTGCCCTTTAAAAAGAGCATGTCATGCCATAAGAAGGTCACCCTAACTCTAAATATCTCTCTACTTGCTATTTAATATTGAGCAGACAGAGAGTGGGGAAGCTTAAGAAAACTGGGTGTATAAGTAACATTCTCTGAACGATGGCACAGAGGACAAAACATTAATGGTAACTTTTAATAGTGCAAACTTTAGAAAGCTGTCTTATACTGTCAAGAGTATTTGTCCATGTAGCTCAGCAATATCTAACTGGCAAAATGCTCACTGGGAGTCTTTGTTCCTCGCCTGTAAATGTCACATTTGTTAGTTCTGTTGTTGTTTACACCTTTCATTGCAAGGCAGAACTCATAAGACTCCTGGACAGTCTCCCTTCCAGGGACTGGCAAGACACAGATCTACTTCAGCAAGGTGTGCCTTCAGACTGTGCTCTGGAACTTCCAAATATTCACAATCCATAAACAGGCTAATCTGCATGGAAAACAGGGGATGTAGGAAGACAATGTTTCACTCTCCCCTGTTTGCATGCTACACTGTTTCTATGTCACTGTCGTTTATTTCCAGCACAAAACTTTCTTATTTGTCTTGCTATCTGTTGTGGCAAAATCACATAACTCACATAATAATTGTGAAATATTGTTCCATAGTATAGTATTTTGTCTATAATGGATAGTAAAACGTTTAAGGAACAATATTTCACAATTATGAGGTATGCAAAAAAACTATGTGACTCCTACATGGAACACAATCTTCAGTTATAGCTGAAAGAGGGGGCATCAAAATGGGTGGAGAATGATGGCAAAATAACCATTGCGTTCAACCTCCCCTGGCTTTCTGATGTCATTAAATAACTACCTTGACAAAGTGATATGATATCATCACTTTTGCTATGTGATTCCTGACTGGCTGGATCACATAGCCTTTTTTATTTTTATAAACAAAACACATAAGCATCTGTGGAGAAAACAGGGTTGAGTCTGCTTGGGAGGTTAAGACTGTTAGTATTATGTATTGCTGTTGCTAATTTGTGTTTTCGTGTTCATTTTGCTTCAAATGCTGTTTTGTTTTATTTTGTGTTGGAAACTGCTTTGGGGCCGCATCCATGGTGAAAAGCAGCCTACATTTTTTATAAATAAATATTTAGGGCTTTTTCATGCAAAATATATGTATCAATGGAAATCCTAACTAACAAATATACAGTAAGGGATAAATGATATTTCATCTGTTTTTGTTTCTTCAAAATAAAAAAAAATGTTTTAAGCATACACTTTCTTTAGTGTTTAGAGTTTGATTCTTCAGTTTAGTAATCTATATCTTGTCACTCTCTATAAGCCTGTTTAGACTCTGCTGCAATAGAATTTAGAGAAAAATAAAGGAATATCCAATTCAGGCTGCTCAGGGAGATGAAATGTTCTGAGTGTGTCATTTACTTTCCAATTCTCATTCAAAGATCTGATTCTTATGTAAAGTCGTGCAGTTTAATTAAAACTACATTTAAAGTTGACTGAGGGAAACTGAGCAACCTCCTGTTGTGTGAATACTTAGCAACACATTGCAATTGCCATATTTTTAATTAACGCAATCAGCCATTTCTTGTATCCTTAGATAATCTGTAGTAATAAAGCTTCTTCTTTTTTTAAAAAAAAGTCCCTAACTTCACTTGTTAATGGCACAAGAAACATTCATGTAAACATTAAGCTATATGCTTTATAACCATAACCATAAATATAGACCCTTGCACTGCTCACAAAATAGTCAGAGAAAGCCAACATTGCGTTAGTTTTTAGTTCTGCTTGGAATTCAATCAGGAGATTGTTGCCCAGACAGGTGCATGTTTGCGGCTCATGAGTGTGGTGGAATTTTTGCTCACCTTTGCAGTGAGCAAAGGTGGTGGTGGTTGTGGCATGGCAGAGTCCCACCACCATGCCATGTATCTCAATCCAGGTGCTGCTGGCCAGTGGCAACATAATCCCACTCCTACTGGGCGTTGAAATTTGAATTTGCCAGCCTGCAGGTTGGCCAATAGCAGGAGGACTCAGAGGTGGGAGTTGCTGTGGGCGGGGCTGACTGAAGACTCTACCTGAGCATGGTCTGCTCAGGAGTGCAGCTCTCCTTCCATCATAAGAGAAAATATACTTTTCAGAGTTTTTTCTTCCTTTTCATGGAAGGGAAGCTGCAATGTAGCATGGGCTCCTGTCTTACTTAACTTGTCTATGTAGCCCAAATCTTGTGAGTAGCAGACTGTTCAGCAGCTCTTTGCTGAAACGTATATCCAGGCCTTACAGGAAAACAGGAAAGATAATATGGATCAGTATTTCACAACTCTTTAATCTATCCCATCAGTTCTTCAGAATCCAGTCATTTTGTGTGCTGAAAGGAATCTTTGTCTTCCGCAATATTGCTGTAGGCTAGGCATTAGATTAACTGCTACCCAAAATAATGAGACTTCAGTATAGAACTTTCTCAGTGGTGGTTGTTTTTTACAAAAAGCAAATATCAAAGAGGATTGCTAAGTAATTTTGACCTCTTGACTTGATGCTGACCAGTCCAGTCCGTGCATAGATGTTACCTTTCTCATCCCTATCAAAATGTGTGTGTTATTCAGCCTTGCTTTAAGCTCTGTTCTTCATTTAAAATTCGGTTCTGGAAATTCTGCATGACCTTGACAAAGAGCTGAAGTATCTTGCTAAGAACTTTGGCAAAAGCTTTACATCTACCGTCATTTCAACTGTTGACTCATATGTAAGAGAAGGAGCATGGGGGGATATTCTTAACATTTCCCCTCAGGATTCAAGATGACCTTTGCAGATTGGAGAACTGGGCCAAAACTAACAAAATGAATTTCAAACAGAACAAATGTAAGGTTCTGCACTTAGACAGGAAGAACCAGCTGCACAAATATAGGACAGAGGACACCTGGCTTGTCAGTAGTACACATGAAAATGATCTAGGGGTCTTAGTAGACCACAAGTTGAACATGAGTCAACATTGTGATGCAGTAGCAAAAAAGCTAATGCTATTCTAGGCTGCATCAACAGAAGTATAGTGTCCAGATCAAGGGAGGTAATAATCCCACTGTACTCTGCCTTGGTCAGACCATGCATAGAGTACTGTGCCCATTTCTGGGCACCACAGTTTAAGAAGGATATTGACAAGCTGGAATGAATTCAGAGGAGTGTGAACAAGTTGTCAGTTTACATGCAGATGCCAAACATCTGATATTGCTTTGCACCATCCTAATGGAAGCCCCCGGCCCATTTCATGCAGTTGCAGAATAGAGTAGTACTATTACTTCCTTTGGACACTATGCGGCCTCCCAGGTGAACTCACTTCTGGTGCCAGAGCCCAGTTGCAGGTGTGGAATGTGGGATTAAGAACTTAAGTTTCACCCCGTTGCCTATGCAACTTCTGAGCTCTTTAAATCAGGGGTAGCCAACATGCTACCCTTCAGGTGCTAGGGACCACATCTCCAATCATCCCCAGACAACATGGCAAATGATCAAGGGTGATGAGAGTTGTAGTATGTAGTTTGATTAGTCCTGTCTTAAATTATCGAGCTGCCCTTCCTTTTCCACATTAAGACAAGGATACAGAATTCTCACATATTCTCATGAGAGTAACTTTCTGGTGATGTGCCGCTCATACATATTAGCAAACCAAAGCCTTTTGTCTGGATTACATGAATTAAAATGGAAACAAAATCAATGAGGAGATGTTCAACGCAATTTATTTATGACATATGGCAATTGCCTTCATTTGTTCTACAGATTAGAATCAAATGACTATTAATCAAGCCTTGATCCAACTAACTATGCCATATGCATAAACCTAACATGTAAGGCATATCCAGAAGGCACTCTTTCCAAGTTAACCACCTCAGTCATGGAAAGAATTGCTGGCAGCTACTGCTGGATTCACCCATGAACAGCCCAATCCACTGATGGCACAGTATATAGCAGGCCACAGATTACAAGTTATCAGAACAACTGGATAAATCTTAAAGAAAACAAGTCTCTCTTCTTTAGCTTATCCTGGGTCTCCCCTTTGCTTTGTGTTTAGCATGTTGTGTTCAAGGCACTTTATCCTCAACTATACCTATATTCAAATTTCCTACCTTGAAAGATCTTTTCTTCATGAATTCAATCATACATATTGGAGAGGATTCTGAGTCTTTCATGAGAGGAAACATACAGTTAATATGGGCACTGGCCAAACTTGCTAGACTTCACTGTTGTCATTTGAAATGTGTGGACATCCGCCCCATTTGAACATATCTGTTTGTTCATTAAAATTATATACCACCCTTTCCTCCAAGGACCTCCAAGGTGGCATACATAGTTCTCCCCTTCCCATTTTATCTCCACAACAACCCTGTGAAGTAGAACCTGAGAATTTCCAAGCCATGTGTGGTGCTCCTTCCTATTCTACCTAAGGGTTCCAAGGATCTTCAGAAACCTAGGGTGTCCCTTTCCAGAAAAGGGAATCCCTTACTCTGCGGGTATTAGGGCTCTTATCATTTTATCCCCTCTGTACATGGATTTGTTTTATTTTGTTTGTTATGGTATTCCCACAGATGACTACAGGTTCTTTGCAGCACAGGGCCCTTATCTATCCCCACCTTTTCTCCTATACCACCTTGGCCCACCACTGATGTGGTTTGCCCCAGATTTACATCTACTTTTCTTCCCTTCTGCTGTGTCCTATCTCCTTTAGGCGAGGGTTTCCATATCCCCATCTCTGCACTACCTCTCCTTTCTGCAGTTCATTCGCTGCCCTCACTGGCACACTTATTTCCTTCATCAACCTGTCCACCTTCTGCCTTCCCGATGCATCTGTTTTGCCCTGGACTTGTCCCATTACTCTGCTCTGTCACTGTAAATCACAACCTGTCATCTCTGTTTGTTTGTTTCCCTGCTTGGGACCCCTCATTGATGCTCTGCCAGCTGCATATTTATTCTCTGGCTGGCTAAGCATATCTGTTTATCCCACAATCTCACCCCATACAGCCCCTTCTGGCCCATCTGACTCAACTTCCAGATGGATCATGGAAATGACTGACTGTCAGCAGAGATGCTGAACCAGCCACTACTGACACCCCCATGGTTTACTAAGGTCATAGCCTCTCTCTCCCCTGCCTCCCACAAGCTAGACCTGGTCAGGCAGCCATGAAAGATTCTGGTAGGTCTCTCTGGAAGTACTTGTTGATGTTAAATTTGTAACACTTTGCTTTCCAGCACTTCTCTGTATTTTCCTGGGTACCTTAAAAACCATATACCCTGCTCAATATTTCTAAATCAATTTATCCTCTGCCAAATATTTGCATTCTATAAGTATAATGTAAGTTCATTTCATCATGTAAGTTCACATGTTGTCCTGGGCAGGGCTACTGGATTTTCTTTATTGCCTTCTGTGACCATAGAATGCAATCCAGAACACACCCAACACTCTTCAAATTGCACACCTCAAGGGAAAGGTTGACAAGATGGGAAAGCTGTCATGCAAAGAAGCTTATCCATCATCTATGATCTTCGTAATGAGGAGGCCCTAATTATCATCCGAAGCAGCTGTGGATTTCCCAGAAGACAGTTTTGAAAATACTGCTTTGGTGCTATCACTGATTTCACCAGGACAGCATACTTTTGTGATCCTCTCTGGTACCACGTCTCTGTTTGCCTCTTTTCATTGGCAAATGTCATTGTACAAAGATGGATCTGAAAGTATCATGACCATTATAATAATATGTCACAATCCTTGGAGCATGGCTTACTTACTTCTCTGCCAGTGTTTGCAGAATGTGACACATTTACCGCGGCTGTGCTCGCCTCGCCCATCTGCCAATTGTGGGTGGGTTGAGAAATCTGTGCTTAGGATAGCTGCATTTCAGGCATCAACATCAGCTGTAATGTCAATACTCATGTCCCGTCAAAGAAGGTCAAACTGCTGTAGGAAAACAGATAAATAGGTCAGGGCATGACATTTCTACTGGGAAATGTACTTTTAATCTAGACCCTTGCAAATTGCATTTAAATGCATGCACAAAAAAACTATCTGAAATACTGAACCTGAGACCCAATAGGCAAAATAGGGCTTTGCACATTAAAATCTCATTACATAGAAGGGTGTCTATGTAGAGCTTGTTGTACAATAAACCAAATTATTTCCACCATGAAATTTTCTATAAAGCCCTATGCTAGTACTATGTGTCAGTGGTCAATGGTCTCCATTTAGTTGTCTCCAGGAGCTCACAAAGCACACTAACAGGGATTATCATACAAAACATACCTAGCTCCTTCAACCGTTCCTTATAAGGCTTGGTTCCAGACCCTTGATCATCTTGGTTTCCCTCCTCTGCACACATTCCAGCTTGTCAACATCCTTCTTAAATTGTAGCAACCAGAACTGGACACAGTAATTGCGTGGACAGGCGGAGTCCCCAGATCCCGAGCGGTCCCCCCCGTCATGTGGAATAACGACTCAAGACAACGTGCTATGGAATTAAATTGGCCACAACTTTATTAAATTTCAAATGTGGGTAGACCTTAGCTCAGGCATTGGGCGTTCTCCCTCCCCAGCCCCCAGCCGGGGACCTAGGGAGCATCAGGGTTATCCAGTGTGTGTGGGGGGGGATGGGCCAGCTCTGGAGAACATATGTTGAAGCAGAGCTAGCCGCCCCCGTTACGCCGCCACCGCCGCAGGGGAGAGCAATTACGACCTTTCGGCGTACGGTCAAAGCCTCCCTTCAGAAATCCCTTTAACGGGGAACCCTGGTATTGCCGCCGCAAACAGGAAGATGGACTAAAGGATTCCGCCCAAGGCCTGATACTGCCAAAGTTGTGACGTTTTGCTACGGGAAAGGCGAAACCTGCCAATGCAGGGAAATTCCTTTCCAGCCCTTTAACAGCGACCTTAACATAGCAGCGCCCGAATAACTGTGAAGAAAAGTTAACCTGCAAAACCTGTGAAGAAAAGTTAACCTGCAAAACAGACATTAACTGAGGGTGGGTAGGGTGGGAGAAGCTCTGGAGCCAAGTGAGGATTCCCAGGTAAGATCCTTCCTCTATTGTGTGGGCAGGTAATCCCTCCCCTACCTGGCCTGGTCTCCTTCACAACGCTTCCCCCAGGTGGGATCGGACAACTGACTTAGGTAGGCGGAGACCTCCAGGTATCCCACCTGAGGGAGGGCAAAGCCAAGCCTATGCTGATGGAGCCGCTCCAGATCCAGGGGCTGCGTGCGTCCACGCAAAGGGCGCCTCCCGTTTTAAGCGGGGAGCGGTCATTCCTTCATCCAAAACATTTACAAAGATGTTGAACAACAATGGGCCCAGGACAGAACTCTGTGGCATCTGGTGCATATATGCTCAAGTGACACTCATCCAATTTGACTCAATCCAAAGGCTAACAGTAGCTCTAACAGCAATCACTATAACTTGCATTACGGAAAATCAAGGCATCCCAGTATTGCCACAGAGAGTGCAGGTACTAACAAAGGGATGATAGGGAATCTTCCAGGGGCCACATGTCAGTGGAGGGTGGGGGCAAGAAGCAAAAAGCAACCATGATGGGCAGGCCTGGCAGCAAAAACAGGCAGAGCAATAGATGTGTCTCTCACCTTTCTGTAGGAGACTACCTTCCAGTTAGATGTTTATCTCAAGGAACACACAGAGAGATAACCAAGATGCATTGTCACAATTCAAGGATACAGGCAAAAGTTCCCCAGAAGAGAGCAGGGCAAGTGACTGCCATCTCCTAGTGTGATGGAGTGGGCAGTGGGCATGGACTGGGAGAGCCCCAGAAAGGCCTGGGTGGCCTTATTCAGCCACAGAGGCTGGTATTCCCCACTCTCCTGATCTCTTTTCTGCTTTGTGATGAAGAACCTATAAACAACTGACTGCAGCACATTCTGATCATTAACCAAACTGTAATAAGCAGGTATCCTGTAAGATCTGTGTGACCGAACACAGAAGCAGCAGCTCTACAAGTCTTTGAGTTCCAGAGGGGAGCTTGGAGCAGGACCCGGATGCAACACAAAACTCATCTGAAGCCATTTTCTCTACCAGCTCTCTGCAGCTCCCTTGAAGATAGGAGAGAAGCAGGAGCAGAATTGTCTTCTACCACTCTTGTGGCCTGGATGTTATTTTAAGATCAGCCAGGGAAGTAAGAATGAAAGCAAGTCGCTGTGGTCCCCATGCCACTCTATTCAGTTCCCGCAGAGTTCAATTAAACTATTCCGAACCTTCAACCTCAGGTCAAACTCACAAAAGCCTTTTCAGTTCTGTGAAACTAGAACTCGACTTTGTACCTCTGAACTTGCAAGCTTTTTAAAATTCCTTTTCATACACTGCACTAACATCGCACCATTGTGCTCCTTGCGAAGAACACTAGATAGAAGAAGAACACCAGATAGAAGTACCACATGGGGTTAAGTTGCTTGGGTATGTTTTCCCCAACACAGTCTGCACAGTAGTTGCACAAGAAACTGCCACCAGCTTCTCCTTTGCCCTTGCCAAATACTTCTTTTTCCATTTTGTTGAAGAATAAGAGAAGCACAAGCTATCAATTTTCCACAGGTACTGAGCAAACTGCCTCTAAATTGTTCTTTTAATAACTTCTTGAGGGAGAACGCTTTGGCCTTTCAGTCAAGGATACTTCTAATTGTGTTGGATTTAGTTGACATTTTCCTAGGATCTCGGGAAGTGATGAGAAAACTAAATTTGACAATAAACTCAAATTTTTGACATTCATGCGGTCTCTAGTGAAGCTAGAATAGCAGTGCTGTTCAGGAACAACAGGTTCCCTGGGATTCACAATTGTGTACCTCTCCATGAGAGGAGAGGGGGGAGGACTGATTCATACACCGCAATTCTGTTCATAAAATGCATTTCACGCATCTCTACTTACACACACTTTCAGACAATGAGATTAATTTTTGAGTTCCCCAAATGACTGAAGTTTAGTGCTCCATGCTAGCTGGCCTCCTTCCACACCCTGTAAAAGAATCTTAGGAAGCTGCCTCATATTGAGACAGACCATTCATCCATCTTGCTCCATATTATCTACACTGATGGGCAATGGTGCTCCACAATTTCAAGCAAGAATATTACCCAGCCCTACCGGGAGATGCTGGGGAATGAAACTGGGACCTTCTGCATGAAAAGCAGGTTTCTGTGGCCTTTGCTTGCTCTCCCCACCTATGCTATTGCACGCATGTCCTAGTTGTGGGCATCTGATTGGCCATTGTGAAAAGAGGATGATGGATGAGATGAGCCTCCTCTTATGCTCTTGCTGTCTCTCTGTCTAACTGGCCTCATGGGGCTGTTCTGAGGATGAAAGAGAGAAGCAGAACCATTTACACTACCTTGTACTCCTTGAAGGAAAGGTGGGATATAAATGTGCTGTTCAATAAGAGTCACCCTCCTTGAATACCCTGCAGAAGAAGACAGACTATGGTCAGATGCAGAGTTCTTTTCTTCTGTGTCACTAGCAAAATAGGAGCTCAGGTTCTTATCGATGATTTGGGCGGAAGCCTAAAATCTTTGAGGGTTTTTCTTGAAGATCTGTAATTTATTCTATGCAATTCAATAAAGAGTTCTCCACTGCACCCCCACCACACAGATCCATGAATGGGGAGAAGCCCACGCCAGTAATGACCCTTGGTGCAACAGGGTCCTTGGGGGAGGAATTTGCCCCACCCCTCTCTTTCCTTGATATTTATGCTTTCCCCCCCCCACCTACTTTCTCAATGCAGCTCAGTAGACTGCAACTCAGAAATGTATCTCTTTTTTTAATGCACAGGTACAGATCTAAGGCAAATTCTGCAGCTTGTGCTCATGCCTGTTAATAGATATTTAACTTTAGCTGATGGCCGACAAGTAATGGTATCTGTTATCTGAAAGGTTAACAGTTGGCATGCCATGGTATTATGAAGAAATCCAGATAAGTACCATGAAAGGGTCTAGTTCCCTTTTGAATGAGAGAACACCGGGAACATATTTGTCACTGTAATTTTTGAAATGCATTTAGCTACACATACAGTATGCAAGCAAAGCATAACGGAGTAGTCTATCAACAGGTAACAAATCCATTAGCCCATTGTCAGATTCCCAGAGAGACACTCTGTTTGCAAAGATACAACACTGGGCAACACACACAGCCCCCGTCTCTCCTGGTCTCATTTTCTTTTATTGAAATTGCAAAAGGATTCAGTTAGTTGGGTGGCCTGCAAGAGGGGTGGGGGCAGGGCAGGAGCACTTCCTCACAACAAGCAAGGAGCTATACCATGTCTAAGAAATGCAGTGGTTGAAGATGTATCAGTTGGGATATGTCCCTTTTCCAAACTCTGCTGCATACTGTACTCTTAAAGTTAGAAGGAGAAAGAGAGAAAGCTGCAGAAATATAGAGAACTGCCTTATGCCAGGCCATACTATTTCCCCATCCAGTCTTATATTGTCTACCTTGACAGCCAGTGGTTCCCTGGGGTCTCAGGCAGGGGTCTTTCATATCACCTGCTAGTTAATATTTTTGGATGGAGATGACAGGGGTTGAAACTGGGTGCTGCTGCATGCAGAGCATGTGCTAAAACACTAAGGGTTTAGCCCATTCCAAGATCCCCAGTGACCAGAAGAACCTCTGCAGTCAATAGCTCTCACTGATGAAACATGATGGAACACAGGCCGAATAATTCTGGCCTATTAGCAAGACATCAGACTAAGCCATTATAATGCCAACATCTGTAACACTGTTTTGTATTTGACAGCAGTTGATATTCCACATCTTCCTTTCCATCTAGTTCATCAACAGAGAGCAGATGTGTGCAACATCCCTGCCTTGGCAAATGGTGTAGCCTCTTTAATTCAAACGTACTGTATTGTCATATAAAGACATTGCTTTAGAACTTTCCTTAGGAAATTATCCGGCGTGTGTTCTGAAATGTCTTTCTGGGTTATTACCCATTATATTGCACATATAAATTGCCCAAACTACACAAAGCCCTACAGCCCAAAGATGAAATATTTATAGAATACTCTAGCTGATGTCTGAAAACTGCCAAAGAGTAACAGATGTATTTCTCCCCACTCCCCAGTAATTTTGTATGCCTCGCTCTTTGACATAGTGTGAAGAAAGCATAAAGTGTATCCAAGGCAAATCTAACTTTTCATTTAAAGCGGGGTAGGAGGAGGCCAGATAAGTTGGTATTGATTCATTCATCTCATAAAGTATTGACAAAACAATTTTTATTTGAACTTTTCCCAGCCTATTGTCTATGCTTCGGGCAACAAAGATCCCCCTTAGTTTCTCCAATCCCTTGCCCCCTTCAAGACACAAGGAAATTATTTTTAGCTAAAATCTACCAGAAGCTGTGATTACACAAAACTGAAAGGAAAATAAAGTGTCAAGCCTTGCCTGAAACTCATCAATAACATTATTTATATTAGGAAAGTGGTCCAGAGGATACAATCTCCAAACTGCTAAGTCTGGTGTACACCACAGAGGCAGCCCTTGTTTTGTTATCTAGTTTCTACACACACACACGCTACTACAAAAAACAATGTGTGTGTGTTACTACAACATACAATGCACACCCCTCCTGCTCTCTGCCATCTACATAGAGAGAGATACATATGAAGGGAATATTTCTATAGGAAAGAAGCAAAACCAGAGAAGAGCGAGCTCCCTCAAATTTATCTTAGATTAACAGAAATCACTCAAATTCACCATCCAAATTCTTCTGAGAAAAACTGGAAGAACTCAGGTAATTTGATGAGGCAAGCCATAGGCTAAGAAAAATTAACTGCCTTTCACTGCAGACTCTCTTGTCCTCAAAAGCTGCCCCCACTGTCCCGAAACTCTCTTCTCCTTACCTTCCTTTAACTTTAATTTCTGGCTATGAAAGAAGCAGGAATGGGAACTGGAAGGACTTAAATGTTCTCATGGTCTCCATACCCCATCATACCGCAGCAGCACCCGAGAAAACAAATATCTAGGACTTGATGAAATCCACCTAAATAAAAAACACACACACACACACACACACTCATTCTATGGGAGATCTGGAAAATTACAGACTGCTTAGCTTAACATCCGTTCCTTGCAAACTGGTGAAAAGCATTGCAACGTAAGCAAATGTAAAGTGATTCACAGTAGAGCAAATAATCCTAACTTCACATAGACACTAATAGGGTCTGAACTAGCAGTGTCCTGGAAAGTCACCCTTTCCAGGAAATAAATTTTGGGGTCATGGTGGATAAAAATAATTTCTGAATCAGCAGCGTGGAGGCATAAGTGAGAAGTGGTTCCGGAATATTAGACGTGCACATAGAGATGACCCCATTCAACAAGCAGAGACTTCTCTGCCTCAGACTGCGCTAATCTATAATGTTGTGTGCTTCCATTTCAAATTAGATTTAAAGAAAGTTCTGCTCATATGGAAAAATGGTCCAATTGTACTCATATTGACGTGGGATGGTTATGAAATGTTCATTTAACTCAAAAGGTAAACCAAGAGAGTAACATTTTTCTTCCTTTTTCTCTACAGCAGTTGACACAAATGTCACTCGCGTTCCTGTGAAAACATTGTTTGAGATTTCATAATGAAAAGGTCAGATCATGCTATCATAGACTACACGAAAAGAGCAGAAACAAACACTAATTAAGAGAAGCCAGACTGCTAAATAAAAGCAGCATCACTTCTTGGCACATCCAGAAAGAGTCAACCTGACATTAACAATGCCTGACCAGGAGTAAACCTGGCAGGGGTGGAATCTACCCAAATATAAAAACCGTTCTGCAAATGCTTTTTTTTAAAAGTGTTTTTAAAAATACATTGAATTTTCCATAAGGCTCACCATTGCCATCTAGTGTCACATTGTATATTGCACTTAAAACGCACTCAATACGTTTTATTTGCAGCTGTATAGCTGAGTCCTGGGTTCAACAGGTTTAAGTGTGCTCTGCAGGGTTGGCTAATCTGTGTCCCTTCAAATGTTGTATTACAGCTTCCATCTTCCTGGACTATTGACCATGCTGGCTGGGAGTGATCTGGATAGTCACAGGTCAGCCATCCCTGGTTTATAGAAATGCAGCCTCAGTAGGCACATATACAATTACACTTTTAGCCTTTTCTTTAAGTGAAAAAGAGAGAGACTTAAAACAGATGCTTTCTATATAGTTTCTTTGGTATCTAAGGAAAGGCCATCTGACTTAATCATTCATGCTTCATCCCATTGAAACTAACATAGGCCATTAACCTCTAATTTGTAACATTTTAAAAACCAGAACCCTACAGAACCTGAACCAGTTTCCATAGTTGCTGTTTGTGTGAACTTGAACTACAATCGGTAAAACAGCGCATGTCAAGAAAGCCTAACCTTTGATTAGCCAGACCATTTTCTGGCCATTTGTTTCACTGTGAAAAATGGTGGTAAAAGAAAAAAGAAAAAAGTTATTGTTCCATCGGGGCAGTTGCTGTTGGATTACAGTGGTACCTCGAGTTAAGTACTTAATTCATTCCGGAGGTCCGTTCTTAACCTGAAACTATTCTTAACCTGAAGCACCACTTTAGCTAATGGGGCCTCCTGCTTTCGCCATGCCACTGGAGCACAATTTCTGTTCTTATCCTGAAGCAAAGTTCTTAACCTGAAGCACTATTTCTGGGTTAGCGGAGTCTGTAACCTGAAGCGTATGTAACCTGAAGCGTATGTAACCCGAGGTACCACTGTATTTGCACGGTCAAATAAGAGCTCAGTTCTGGAAAATAAAAATAGTCTAAAACATCTTGAGAAGCTGCTTTCCAGGGTTGGTCCTCACCCAATTCCATATAGCACAGTGCAGGAAAACACGCAGGCATAGCAGCCATTGTGTGTGTAGTATACTTTAACTGAGCTTAGGCTGCTCTCGTCTTCATTCTTGACCATCCAGATTCTGTATGAAAGAAAAACTGCTGGTATTCCTGAAGACACAGAGCATAGCTTTGGGGAGTTGGGGGGGGGGCTTATTCACAGTTTCCAAAACTTTAATTGAGTTCAGATCAGAGCCCCAGTTTTCAACACCATAGAACATTTGAATAAACATTTTGCTACCAAAAATCTTGAGGGCAGGTTCAATCAGCTGCCGTCCTTTATTGTAATAGAAAGTCATCAATGCCCCTGTGGTTTTCTGTGCTTTGACTTTCATTGCCTCCCTATGACATTTCCAAGATAGGATTTCACTAAAGAGAACACCCAGGTATCTAAATGAACTAGTTATTTATACCTTGAACTGTGTTTGCACAAAATCATAACCGTGGGCATAGGGTAAATCATACACAGGCTTTCCTATTCACCAGGCAATCATTGCAGGGGAAAGACAAGATGGTGGAGATATGGCTACTAGCACAGCCTAATTCCACCATCTATATGGCCATGCCCTACACATGAGTAATACATGAACAGGGCTTGGAGTTTGAGACTCAGAAAAAGGTATCATTCAATACTCAGAATCTTGTGGCACTAAAAACACAGAAGACCTTACAGCTGTAGTCAGAACACACATTGTGTGTGTGTGTGTGTGTGTGTGTGTGTGTGTGTGCACGCATGCACGCACACACACACACACACACACACACACTTGCACCCACACATGCAGATGTGTGGAAAATCAGAATTCACAGGCTCACAGTGTATATTTTTCAATCAGGGCAAGTCCACTTTACTCCCAGATTGTGAATGACAGATGAGCTAATGAGAAAATCAAACACTAGATCAGTTAGTTGTCTTGTCTTGTCTCCTCATACTTCAGGTGAACTATCTGCCTTTTTTTTGTTTTTTAAATGCAGCATGTACATTCAAATGATTTCACATGCTTTACCTTTTTACAACAGTTTTACAAACCACAATTTTTTAAAGTTAAAAAAAAAAAAAATGCCCAAGAAATAATGGAAGAAATATCCAAGAGATTTCTCTGTTTGAGCCAGTCTGTTGCTACTGAACACATCTGACTGACTGCAAACAGGAATTGATTTTCCCTGAGCTTAATCCTAAAATAATAATAATAATAATAAATTAAATATGGTGGCTGAACTTTCAAAGCAGATTCACCTCTTAAATTGTATATATCTGGATGCACACAAAGCAACGCTTAAGCAGAAATGAACAGGAGTTCAACAATGCAGTAAGTTTTCTCGTAGTTAGTATAAAGAGGAGAAGACAGAGTCTTGTTTTTGTTTTGTTTTGTTTTAAAAAAAACTTTAAAATGTGTTTCATTTTAAATATACTGTTCATTCATACCAGATCCCACAGAATGCCTTTAAAATGTTTTACAATAGGGGTGTAAAATGAACATTGTGTTCAACCCTGTAAATATGGGTAAATATGTGTGAAAATGTAATGGTGTTTGATATTCAGGCTACTAATGTTTAAGGCAACAAAAAAACAAATCAGACAAAATATGTTACTTTTTTTCTCTCCAGAGACACTACTTTTATACCAGGGGTGGTCAGCTCCCAAGAGGCTGCGATCTACTCACAGAGTTAAAAACTGGCAATGATCTACCCCCTTTTGGGGGGCTTAGGTCAAAGTTTTTGAGCTTTTTTTCGGGAAGAGGAAGGCCCGTTTTTGGGGGGAGCAGGGCAAAAATGTTGAGCTTTTTGGGGGGAGCCAAAGTTGTTGAGCTTCTTCGGGGGGAACCAACCACAGTCATCCAGTGATCTACCTGGTAGATCACGTTCTACCTGTTGGACGTGCCTGTTTTATACTATATAGCCTGCAAAAGGAGCTCTAGGAAAAATGGTATCTGCAGTGTACAAAATGCTATTAAAATCATTTTGCAATCTAAATTCCTACCGCCATCTCACATTAACTCTCAAAAGATTATAACATTCCGGCTGCGAATTTTACATTAAATGTCAAATATAATTGGACACAGAGGAGGAAAATAAAGGAACACGTGACAATCCTAGGAGAACATTTGACATCTCCACTGACACTATGTATGTGGCCAACTGGCAACAGTATCTAACACATCTTACAAAGGAAATTTAGCTGCTTTGAAATCAATTTGAAAACACCCGACAGAGGACAATTATGCAATGTTATAGTTTAGTGCACACTGACAGGTTAAACTTTTGAAAAAGGCAAGAGAGATTGCTTGGCAAGGGGGGTGGGGAGGTACCTTAATAACATTGCTTCTGTCAAGAAGGTGAGAGTTTTGTTCTCCTTGAAGAATTAAGACCGTAAAAGGTGCACGGACCCCCCTTTTCTTACGATATTGTAAGGAAGCTGTGATTGGAACAACCCAGGAAGTGTACTCCAAAGTCTTGGATTTTTAAACAAAAGAAATACACAACGAAAAGGAACAACCTAACACTTTTGTGTGTTGGGACTGCAACAAATGGTAAAAAGGGGTTCTTACTAGAGTCTAAGTTGATGATTCTGAGGCCTTGCACTGCTTTGGAGTTTGAAGCCTGTGACATCCAAATAGACAAAGGTGAAGAATCCTGGCTCCAAGGCTTCACAACTGCTTTAGAGTTGTTCAACTGCCAATAAGGCAGGTTTTTATGGTAGACATTTTGTAACCTCTCTTAAATTCTCCATAAATAAAAAACGAGAAGGGTGTGTACAGAAAGGCATAGTTCTGCAAGTTCGTTTACCTCTTAGCTGGTGTACGGCGTTGCAGCCAGTCAGCCAAGCCTCAACAGTTTTCTGGAGAAGGGGAAGATACGCTGCCTTCCCCAATGTGTCACAGCCAGCTGCATCATCCGTACTGGGGATAGCCGGCTCACTCTTCCTTGCCTTTTCGCCAACCCTGAGTTCCAACTGGGGGTGCCTTTAAATGGCCTCTCCTTCTATGTCCAATTACAGTGCTTTGGGGAGGGACTATGGATGTAAGAAAGCAGCAATTTCTATTGCAACCTGTATTTGTCACAACTGGCAACATTTCCATTCTGCTGTCTCGACTTCCACCCAAGACTATCTAGTGGCAGTGAAGGTAGCAAAGAAGGCAAACTTTGCTGCCCCCATTGCACCCTAATTGTGCCACCCAACAACACTTCTCTGGGTTGTGCAGGGCATTTTACAATCTGTCCTGAAGTGTCCAGTCGTGACCGACTCTGGGGTTGCAGCGCTCATCTCCCTTTATTGGCCGAGGGAGCCGGCGTACAGCTTCTGGGTCATGTGGCCAGCATGACTAAGCTGCTTCTGGTGAACCAGAGCAGCACACGGAAACGCCGCTTCCTGCTGGAGCGTACCTATTTATCTACTTGCACTTTGACGTGCTTTCGAACTGCTAGGTTGGCAGGAGCAGGGACTGAGCAATGGGAGCTCACCCCGTCACGGGGATTCGAACCGCCGATTGGCAAGTCCTAGGCTCTATGGTTTAACCCACATGCCACCCGCGTCCTCGATTACATCATACATAACTTCAAAAGATAGCAGCTAGGACAAACGGTTAAAAGTGACTAAAAGGGAGTGAGCATGAAGGACCATAGGTTTTGCATTTTGGGCCTAGTTTGTGGCGCAAACCATCCTTTGACTAAAATGCATCATGGCAGTGCAAAATCTAGCAACTGAGTATGTTACATATGGGTTTTCATCTTGAAGTAGCAGGGAGGTATAGAGTTGTTCTGTGTGCCCTGTCCTGAAGTAGGTGGCACAACTGATGGTAGCTTGTTGTGCCTTGTTTGCAAAGTGCTTTGAGGATTAACTCATTTGCATCCTCCGGGACCTTGACTCCATTGCGACAGCAGATGAATCAGGACATTGCCTAGTTCTGTTATTTTGGATGAGTATAAGGCTTGAGGATGTGGACAAAGTGCTTGGATCAGTCAGTGCTCTGGATCCTTGCCCCTCTTGGCTGGTACAAACTAGAAGGCAGGGAGGTGATTGCTTGCTGAGCCAGGGAGGTGATTAATGCCTTCTTGTGAGGGTGAGTGATCCCTGCCTGCTTGAAGGAGGCAGGGGTAAAACCACTACAATGGTACCTCGGGTTACAGACGCTTCAGGTTACAGACTCCGCTAACCCAGAAATAGTACCTCGGGTTAAGAACTTTGCTTCAGGATGAGAACAGAAATCGTGCAGTGGCGGCACAGCGGCAGCGGGAGGCCCCATTAGCTAAAGTGGTGCTTCATGTTAAGAACAGTTTCAGGTTAAGAACGGACCTCCGGAACGAATTAAGTTCTTAAACCGAGGTACCACTGTATTTATTTTTGTGTTTTGTATTGTAAACCACTCTGTGATCTTCGGATGAAGTGTGGTATAGAAATTTAGTTACTATTAATTATAAATTTTGCTACCATATCTGAAAGAGGCTGCCACAATTGTGATTTTCAACCAATTCTCCTAAAAAAGAAAACTGCTATAGGTGTTTCTTTCCCTTTGCAATCAATAGGAAGAACAACCAATGCGGTGAGTCAAGCCTCTGCCTCAGATCTGAAGTGAAGCACAATAATGTTACCTTGAGCCAGTGCCAGATTTATGTATAGGCTAAGAAGGATGAAGCCTGGGGCCTCTAAATCTAGGGAGCCTCACCAGCCCTCCTGCTCCCCAGTGGGCAGTCTCCCCTCTTATATATTATTTCAAATGCATTAGTTGTAGACAAGATCCATCTCCAGGATAACAAGACTGCATCATCTCTTGGTGCTACAGCATGAACTATAGACTGCTAGTGGAAATTTCCTGCTAACTGAAGTACTAAATATCAAGGTAATGCTAATAATATGATTGCGGGCAGAGGCTGAATGCAATTTCTAATTATTTTCTTTAAGCCACAAAAATGTCATTTTTCAGCCATTATAATGAAGAACTTTGGGATGTGCAAAGTGCAATGCAAATTGTCCTACGTGAGGCAAATGAATTTATAGTTTTGCTGGTGCTGTGCCAAACGTTAGACCAAATCAAATTTCAGGGAGAAACAAGTGTTTGCAAAAGAGACAAAATGATTCCATCCTACATCCCTTGCATGTGCAAATACTTATCTCCTTAAAAATTGCTTACTGCCAAATATTTTCCTATGTATGGGCGGGCAAGGATTTAGCCAATGCTGGTAGGGGCACGTCCCCACAGCAAACTGGAATGAGTGCTTTGTTACATTTGAATGTTGATTATAATTTCCTTCCTTGTGTGGGTAACAACGGGTAAAAAAACCCTAGTATCCTAGCTAAGGCTGCCTAAGCAAGAAAGACCACATACAGTAGCCAGAAGATAGGACAAAGACAGTGCTTAAGATGGAGGTAAAGTTCTGAGCTATAGACTAATGAGCATAATTATTGTTTAGGTTTGTTTGCTACTAAATCAACCAGTTTGTGTGTTACAGCTAGTGAAGTGACTACATATTTTCCAGCAGATGGCAAATGTAACATGGAACCTCTGGAACCAGAAGAAGGCTAGCTCAGCTTTTCTCAACCTTGGGTCTCCAGGCGTTCTTGGACTGCATCTTCCACCATCATTCGCCACTGGTCCTGCCAGATAGAGATGATGAGGTTTGTAGTCCAACAACATCTGGGGAACCAAGGTTGAGAAAGGCTGGTTTAGCTGGATCAGCCAAAAGCTCATCTAAACCAGCATTCTTTTCTCACAGTGTCCTACCAAAGAGAACCTGAGTGCAATAGCACTTGCTCCACCTGAGATTCCCAGAAGTTGGTATTCAGAGGCAGTAGCAACAGAGCATGCAGAGCTGCCTAAGGTTAGCCCAAAGGTAACAACTTCAGTACCAATTGATGGTTATCTGAGACACCTGAGATTGCCAGTATAGTAAGAACAATATCTATTTTCCTGGGCTTACCTGATATGTGCAATTGCCAATTTCTTGAGGTTTTCCTGATTGTATCGGCAGGACCATGAAAATGCCTCAGCCCCACTCCCAAAATTCATCCCATGAGTTATCTACCTCTTTGAGCTATCTCATTGTCCCCTCCCACCACCAAGGAGCTTCATAAGTGGTGTTACTTCACAATGCATTTATTGTTGTTTGGTGTAGTTTCAGTGTCTTTTTAAATTGTTATTATGTGCTATGTTTTATGATGCTTTTTTTTAAAAAAAAAAATTGGTCCTGGACTACTTTGAGCAGCATTTTTACATGAGTCAGCTCTGTATAAATTTACATTTAACTAAAACACCAAAACAACAGATTCCATGCAGGGGACACATTTCAGTCTGCTTAATCATGCCAACGAATGATGTTAAAAATAGAAATCACCTTTCTTTACTGAGGCAAGGAGGAAGCTACTGAAAGCTTTGGGATGATTAAGTTGTTTTTCCTGGAGCATGTCCACAGGACTGCCATATGGCGAATGCAGGCAGTGTGGCAGAAAACTACAGTTATTTGGAATTGTTTACTTATGCTTGGCAACTATTTACTGTTGCTTTCTCAGGCTAACCCTGGAATGAACTCGGCTCTATGCACTCGAGATTTCTTTGACTTACCTGCGCTAGCTCTTTCATACAACTAAATCACCTACTTGTAGACATCTGCTCTTAGCTCCAACTGTCCTGCTGCCGACATCAAATGCCTCCAAGTGGAAAAGGAAACAGGCTCTTCACATGGAGATAATGTTTCTCTAGTGACAGATCAGTTCGCCACAGTGATCAAAATCCATCTGTACTGAGTAATGATGGATTCATCATTGTGCTACAAATATTGTCCTCAGAAGAGATCGTGCAAAGGAGAATATATTATGGTTACACATCACTACTATCTCCATGAGTGGTGCAAGATTCCAGGGGTTGCAGGCTTGTGTTCTCTTTTGAGAACAGGAGGCACAACAGAAACTGTGGTGGCTTTATGATATATGGCTTTATTTACACATATATACAACCTGCACCTAGATGGAGGTATTGCAGAGCATTCAAATCCTATGAGGGTCTGGCTTCCCCATTAAGGACAGCACTGGATTTAATGGACAGCAAAAAGCCACCTCTGTGTCTCTTAGTTCCAGCCTTTCATTCCTAGTTCACATAGAGTTCTGCCTCTCCTTCTCCTCCTCACTGCTAACTGACTCCAAGGATCTCCCCCAGCCTACATCACTTCAAGTTGAAACTCTAAACCTGGCCTTTGCGTGCTCACTGGAAGGACAGATCGTGAAGCTGAGGCTCCAATACTTTGGCCACCTCATGAAAAGAGAAGACTCCTTGGAAAAGACCCTGATGTTGGGAAAGATGGGAGGGCACAAGGAGAAGGGGACGACAGAGGACGAGATGGTTAGATAGTGTTATCGAATCTACCAGCATGAGTTTGACCAAACTGTGGGAGGCAGTGGAAGACAGAAGTGCCTGGTGTGCTCTGGTCCATGGGGTCATGAAGAGTCGAACACGACTAAACGTCTAAACAACAACAACAATTAGCACCCTGCTTTCCAGGCAGTCTTGTCATCTGATGGTTTCCTTGATGGGCCATCACTAAGCTTTGTCTCCTGCTAATGGTTACAGATTCTGGAATGAGACAAACCATGAGCCCAGGTTAGATGTAGCACTTAGATCAAAGTGCAAACTAAGCCAGATGTGGTCTTTCAATTATTCGGGTTTCTCGTTGTCTAGGACTTTACACACTAATGTGAGCACCAGGAATAGGGCCCAGAAATGAACTGGAAACCAGTGCATTTGTATCAAAATAGGGGTTATATGAGTTTTAAATGAAACCCCAGACAGTAATCTGTCATAGGGGGAAATCTCCAACAAGGTAATACTATTGAGTATACCATTCAAGCAAAAGGTCTGCATAATATATACAGAAATATGTTCAGGCCTTCAACTGATCCTAACATTAAAACGTTTCTGCAAATGGTCTGAATCCGAAAGAAAACATGCGACATCCTGAATTTTGTGAATGCACTCTAGATTTCATCAGCAAAACATACAATCCAAAACCACAGATATGCCAGAATTAGAGATACGTATGCTTTTTCTCTCTCCTTTCATTTTCCCCCAAGGCTCAGGACATGCTTTTTCTATCAAACGAGTGTTGTAATATCTGCTTCACATTTATCTGTAAGTGAAAATCTCAGTCTTCTTTCAAAGTATTGCACTTTTAGCTACCTTTTAATGGCCAGTAAATACTTTTAGCTGGAGATATAGTGATTTTGTAGGAGTCTTGTCTTGAGGCAGGTGTAGCCAACATCCATATAATGTTGTTCTACCACAAAACTCACCAGCCCCAGATAACACAATCAATGGTCAGGAATGATAGGCGCTGTGGTCCACAGTATTTGGAAAGCCCCATGTTGTCTATGTCATAACCTCTTCTTGGACTTAAATGTTGCATTGCATTTTGGGGTGGGGAGGTATAAAAGTCCAAATAATGTGCAATGAAATTAATACATGCTGTCATCAAAAGTCTGGTTAAGTATGCATTAGCCATACCCAGAATTCAAACATCATTATAGGAACATTTTTAAATTGCAGAAAAAGCTATTAAATAGTGCTGAAAATAACCCACTAAGCATGTGTTGTTTGCATCTGGAACCTGACAAATGTAGCAAACTGAAGGCCACCTTGCAAAAAGTAATTTGACACAGTGGAACAAATCATTTTGTTTAATTTAAGTTGCAATGCAAATTCACAATGCTATGGTTGCTTGGCACTGGGTCAATTAATTAATCAAATGCTGCATTAGTGGGTAGAATAAACCACTGAAACAGAATTGAATATTGATTAGCATTTCCCCCCTTTTAAATAGAAACTCATTACTTGGGCAGGTCCTGCTGAAACAAATAATTTTTGTTTAAAATTTCAAGGTAAAATCAAAATAAAACGATCCCACCATTCGTTTTAAATTTTTCAGAGCCCTTGAGATTTGAATGTGCTCACATATTTCCTCTGAGTTACTAAACCAAAGCTGGACTCATTTTCAGCTTAGGTTTTTGAGTTGATGGCTGCCATCTTCTAGGGCCAGGATAGCCAATGTGGTGCCCTCCAGATGTTCTTGGACTCCATATCCCATCACCCCCCAGCTAGCATGGCCAATGGTTAAGAAAGATGGTAGCTGTAGTCCAGCATTAGGAAGGCACTATGTTGGATCACTGTCCTAGGACAATCCTAATGACAACAGTTTCAGACAAAGTTACTGCACAATTTAACATTGGCAATGGTCAGTGGCTCAGATGGCTTATTGAAATTAATGAACATGAGTAACTTAAGTCTATTGATTCCAATGGGTCTACCATGAGTTTAGTTGGTTACAGCCCATGTTTCACTGAAACAATATTGCATGCTATTTGATGCAATGCCTCTCCGTGACTTTTATTCTATGCTACTAACATCAGAAGACTGGGAGATGGTGCCTCTAAAACCAGAAAGCTAAAGACTTCTGTCTCAGGGTTAGAGGAAGCCAACAAGAAACCCTACTAAACACTGCAATATTTGTTAAACCTATTTTGAAACCTGGGAAATGTTCCAGCATGTAGATCAATACATTTAAACAAGTGAGCATTCTACAGAGTAAAACGAATTAACTGGAACCAGCAACTTCTGAAACAAGAATAGCTTCACTGAAACCAAGCACTATTCGAACACGGAACACTTAATGTAAATAATACATAATTCAATTCAAAAAAATTGGATGGTCTGATCCAAACCTTCAAATGCACTTTGTCAGCATCAGCAAATTTATAGGTAGTTCAGAGAAAGAGTTATTCAATTGGCTTAGCCTTTGTGATTCTATTAATTCATGGAGAAAGATCAAAACAAAGAGAAAGGGCTCTCATACTGCTGGGGTACGAATCCTATACCATGTTAGAATGTAATCTTATGCATGGCTACTCAAAGTAAGCACCATCAAGTTCAATGGGACTTCTGGGTAAGTGGGCATAGGCCTTAGTGTTTTAGATTGTGAATCTGCATCACCTTTGTAATACAGATTGTGCCTTAGCTCAAGAACTTGCCTTGCATTGTAGTATTTGATTTTCCCCTTCTGCCTGACAAAAAATGCTCTCCTCAAAGGTGATGGAAGGATACTATGTATAGGCCCCATTCCTTGTTCTCATAAAAAAATCTAACCGGATCTCATAAACCCTACTCTCGTGCGATTTTTGACATGATGTGCCTAAGAGTCCTGCAACCTCTCATGAGAGTATCAGATACCTACCTTCTTCCACCCTTGTGCAAAATCTGCCTCCCACCACAGACTCACATTGGACTGGGCAAGGGAGCCTGCCTCTTAAATGATGCATCTATCTGTCATGTTTGCATGGCCTATACACAGTTTATTAGCATTGACATCTGTCAGCCCCATCTCCATTCCCAGTGGACTTTACTGTTTTTCTTTGTTTTTACTTTCTTTTGCGATACAGAATATAATGATCAAAAGGTGGATAAGATGCCTCACTCATTGTGTGTTCTCTTTAAAAAAAGCATGCTGAAATCACAAAAGCATATCCACAAATTCATCTGTCTTTTGGAAAGTCATAAGTGACCCAAAGACCTGTCTCACAAATGTGACAATTGACAGGTGTTGACATATCCTTGAACGCTCCTCTAAGCTGTCCCTTTTCTCTAACATAGTGGATTTGACTTAACCCAAACTGCAAAACACACATACATACACATCTGAGGGGATGGCATTTTCTTGCTCAGAAACCCAGCCAAGTGTGCACAGGTAGACTGTTCTCTGGGCATTTGTTTGCTATTTGTAAACAATTCGCAAACAAGAAAGTGTGGTCAATGGGCCAAATGAATTGCTCTTTGTGAATTGTTTGCTCAGCTGTCCTTACCAATCTTTTCTTTTCATCCACAAATCCATTTTAAAGCAAAAGCAGCATTGGCCGGGCCATTTTCCACAACAAATGGACATGACCAAGCATTTCCTTGTCAACGGGGAATTGGCTAGATGCGTTTTAGAGCATAAATATCAATTCTCCAAGCAGAGGGGGGATTTTATGCCTTACTATTAAGCCTCCACCACAGGCTGATATCAGAGGCAGAGACTAGACTAGATGGACCTGTTCTGTTCCTAAATCTTATGTCCGACACTGTTTTAAGAGGCTGATAGTAAGAGACCCACCAGTCTATTTTTCTTTCAAGCTCTCACTCTGTTCAAGGACATCCAACAGCTGAGATTGCTATGCTACTTCAGTACTTTTAGAGGCTCATGTCAAATTCATCATTGGATTCAAGACTCCCATGGTAATACCATGGAATGTATTTTTAGCACAGCATCCAAGAGCAATAAAGGTTTAAGGACATCCAAACAGAAATAAAAAAGCCTTTAAAAAGCCTGAGTATTTCTCTCTCTTTCTTCCAGGTATGCACTTCTTTGACAACAATAGCTGCAACCATTAATTCATTTGATTCATTCAAGTTGATCTGAAAACCACTTGAAACCTGTAGTCTTACTTTGTTTTTTATTTCATGCCAGGCAAGGTATATTTAGCTAGTATCCTTTCCTTTTGAGCATCCAAGTTATTTTTCATCCATTTAAATACAGTAGGGAATATTTCTGACGCTTATTTGATGTTATGGTGTTATAGATTTGGGTGGGTGAGCCCCTCTAAACCCTAGAAATTAATAATTGGTAGAATTTTGATTATTTGGGATGTGAAGGGAGAAATACAAGCTGCAGAGGAATTCTGGGGCTAGCTTATAAAAAAACACACGACCTGGTCAAGCTGGGGCATTGAGAAACAATAGAGTGCCATTGAGTGCCATTGGCAATGCAAGAGAACTGTCACCCCCCCCGCCCCCCGTCCTGAGGTGTAAACAGAGACAGGGGGTTGGAAGGTTGCCAGGGTAACTGTGTGTTTGAGGTGACAGGAAAAGGGAGTCTGGTAGCAGAGCGACACACAGACTGTGCACCTGGGGGCAGGGCCACCCATGGGGGTGGCACAGCAAGCATCCCAGAGGGGTGCACGGTGAGCACGGGGGCAACGGTACCCGTGGCGAGCATCCCAGGGGCTGGTGCGGTGTGCACAAGTTTGGCAGCGCCCATGGCGAGCGCCCCGGGGTACGTGGCGAGCATGGGGGCAGCACCGCCCATGTCAAGGTCCCAGGGGGAAGGACGGCGATTTCACCCCCCTCAGGGTTGACACCTGGGTCGGACCGCACGCCCCGCACCCCTTTCTTCTGCCAATGTCTGATAGCAAGGGGTTCTGGAAAGGAGAAGGAGGAAGGTTGTCTGGGATCCATCTTTAGGCAGGCTGGCTGCAGAGCTAACTGGAAGTGATACCTTGGACTTTAGGGCTGCACTGCTGCGGGGTAGAAGCCCCTTTTGAAATGACCATGCTGTAAGAGGTGAACTCCTTCCATGCAGACTGAAGGTGTAAATAGGCGAATAAAACATATTTCTTAAAGCTACAACAGTCTCTACTGTGTCTCAATTCTCCAAAGGAACACAGACCCTGGGCAACTACCTGGAACCCCATGGGGTTTTGCCACTGCTCAGCAGAGAGAGTAGAAGGCACCCAACTTTTGTAACAACATATAATTTTACAAGTACAGCACTATTCAAGAAGAATAAACATCATGGCCTTCGCAGGATAGAAAACCTGCTTCTATGTAGATCGGAGGTGACTGACAGGTGGCTCTCCAGATGTTATGAGACTATAGTTCCCTCACCTCTGGCCTAGGTGTCTGGGGTTGATGGGCATCCCAGATACTGACCCCAACAATTGACATTGACCTCCTACAGCTCACTGCATTCAAATGTTATTTTACTTATGAAGCAGAGTCAATTGACATGATACTACTCACTTGATTTAATAATATTGATATTTCCTGCTGCCATTGACAAATGATATTTGCCCATATTACTATTCAAAATGCAGGCTTTTATATCATTATACCAGTGACTCAATAGTTATCAGCCTGTTTGCCAGTTCACACAAACACTTCAAAGCTACATGGCTTTAAGGGATAAATTATATTATATCATTCTAATTTTAAGAATCATCTTCCTGAGTTCAAGATGATCTGGTTGTCCTCTTGGCCAAGGAACAGATCAGCAGAAAACTTGGGGACTCAACCGGTCAGATGCAAATGGTCTGATATTATTTCAACATTTCAGATTATTTATGTACGGAGTTTTGTTTAAGAACAGTTTGGTTGATACCATTTAGTAGCACCAGTTTACATGGCAACGATGTGGTAGATATGGAATAGTTATGAGGGGGTTGTGTTTTTTTATGAAGATGCGTTTGGAAGCATTATCTGATTTTATAATTGCTTGGTATAGCATCAAGCCTCTCCTTGGCAAAGAATTTAATTTCCACCCAATAATCAAAATTCTGCTTCAGAATTCTGGTTTTCCAGTGTTCTACGTAGGGGAAACACATGGAAGTCCATACAAGCAGGCTCCGTACCACTTGCTCATCTCTGCTTCTGCCTCCTCCACCCAATGCTCCAATGCTAATTGTGCCAAGAAAGGAAAGCTGGACTAAAGGTAAGTTAACATGATGGGCAAGATAAGAATTAGACTATTTATTTATTTATTTATTTATTTATTTATTTATTTATCACTTCGTAGAAAACATTCCATAGCAATTTAACAGTAAAATAAATGTGTATATATATATATATATATTTGCTTTCGTAGATTTTCACGGGTACAGGAATGCAGGTTTTGGTGTCCTCGGGTGTCTTCCCGTGTAAAAGATGGGGTGTCTAGGCGACGTTTCGACGAGGTCTCACTCGTCATCTTCAGGCTGGTGCTTTCGGCTTCTTGTTACTGGAACAGAGCAGGATCTCAGTGTTTGAGTTCCTATAAATACTGTTGAGGAGGTGTGGTGTATAGCCTCCAATGTTCTGGGCAGAGAGGAAGTTCCCAGGCTAGTGTGCCTTTTCTTCTTTTGTTCCTTAATTACTTGAGGGATATCTTGAGTGATTTCTTGAGTGATATCCTGAGTACCACTTAGGTGGGTCATTAGGTGTGGATTAGTTGCTAAGGCCTTTGTGTCTTGACCTCTTGAACTTTGTGAAGAGTTTTTCTGAGAAGATGGCTGTACTGCACTTAGTTGTGCTCTGGCTTGGCTTCGTGTATAGGGGCGAGCTGTGGTTTTGTGGCCTGTGCCAGCCAGATCTGTGTAGGGATTGCAGGGGGGTGCAGCATCCGGAGGTGCCACCATGGTTTGGCTACTGGATGGTGTCTGTAATTTATCTGTGGAAAGGGTCTGGGTTTGGGTCTGGTGTGGTTGATTGGTGATGGCGTTCTGTGTGCCTCTGGCTCTGGTGTCAGTTTTTGTGGGGAGGGCTAATTTCCAGATGTCTGGCAAGCGGGATGTGTCGTCACGCTTGTTCATGTTGTGAGGGTGTTTCTCTATCTCGATGGCTTCCATGATTATTCTCTTGTGGTGATGTTCCATGTTGCAGATTCCAAATTGCTCTTTAACATGGAACATCACCACAAGAGAATAATCATGGAAGCCATCGAGATAGAGAAACACCCTCACAACATGAACAAGCGTGACGACACATCCCGCTTGCCAGACATCTGGAAATTAGCCCTCCCCACAAAAACTGACACCAGATCCAGAGGCACACAGAACGCCATCACCAATCAACCACACCAGACCCAAACCCAGACCCTCTCCACAGATAAATTACAGACACCATCCAGTAGCCAAACCATGGTGGCACCTCCGGATGCTGCACCCCCCTGCAATCCCTACACAGATCTGGCTGGCACAGGCCACAAAACCACAGCTCGCCCCTATACACGAAGCCAAGCCAGAGCACAACTAAATGTAGTACACCCATCTTCTCAGAAAAACTCTTCACAAAGTTCAAGAGGTCAAGACACAAAGGCTTTAGCAACTAATCCACACCTAATGACCCACCTAAGTGGTACTCAGGATATCACTCAAGAAATCACTCAAGATATCCCTCAAGCAATTAAGGAACAAAAGAAGAAAAGGCACACTAGCCTGGGAACTTCCTCTCTGCCCAGACCATACCTCCTCAACAGTATTTATAGGAACTCAAACACTGAGATCCTGCTCTGTTCCAGTAACAAGAAGCCGAAAGCACCAGCCTGAAGATGACGAGTGAGACCTCGTCGAAACGTCGCCTAGACACCCCAACTTTTACACGGGAAGATACCCGAGGACACCAAAACCTGCATTCCTGTACCCGTGAAAATCTACGAAAGCATATATATATATATATATATATATATATATGCCATTTAAAGTCCAACACACGATCAGTTTAAGATAAAAAATACAAATTGTGCCTCATTTGCAGCCAGCGCAGTTCTTTTCAGCAGCTGTGGAACATGATGGCTGTGGCAGTTGAGCCTTTGCATTTTGAACCACCTGAAGCTTCTGGGCGAACTCTCAGGGACAGCACCAGGATTTACTCTTGAACAGACATGTACAGGATTGTGCTGTCACAGTACAGGGAAGAATTTTCTACAAAATATCAAATTTACGTTGCAGTTTTAAACCCTCTGACATAAGGAAGTGGGGTGGGGTGGGGAGCTCTATTTCTGAGCTGATATGCAGAGGATAGCACTGTTATTCCAGTAACACAAAAAGCCAGCATATTATTTCACCTTTACCCTACTAAGCTAAACTAACAAAATTAGTGAAATGATATATTTTGAATCAGAAGAAGAAGAAGAAGAAGAAGAAGAAGAAGAAGAAGAAGAAGAAGAAGAATTTGGATTTGATATCCCGCTTTATCACTACCCTAAGGAGTCTCAAAGCGGCTAACAATCTCCTTTTCCTCCCTCCTCCACAACAAACACTCTGTGAGGTGAGTGAGGCTGAGAGACTTCAGAGAAGTGTGACTAGCCCAAGGTCACACAGCAGCTGCATGTGGAGGAGTGGGGAAGCGAACCCGGTTCACCAGATTATGAGTCCACCGCTCTGAACCACGGCACCACACTGGCTCCTACAAGAGCAGTAGAAGGGGGAAAACATTTTCAGGAATCCTTAAAATCATAGAATCATAGAGCTGGAAGGGTCATCTAGCTCAATGCCCTACAGTGCAGGAATCCTTTGCCCAATGTGGGGTTCAATATGCAGTCTTAAAATTCAAACAGTATTCAACAGTATTCAAATTCTGTTACACTTTCAGTCCTGAAATGGAGATCTCCTACAGCTGTCAAATACATCAAAAAGAGATAGAAGAAAACATGTTTGCTGTTCAGGCAGAGGTTATTTTTAAGGGGGAAATAGTGTATAATTTAAATGGATGATGATTAAACAGGAGCAACCACCCTAAAGCTGTTACAATAGTTGAAATGAAAAAGAAAGGTATTAATCAGAACTTTCTCAGGTAGAATAATGCCAAATTGCCTCTATATAACACATAAGATGAGTGGGTTTGCTCCCAAAAGAAAATTACATATTAAAAGGGGGGTGTATTCAGATTTTCACTCAATGGGCAGAACAAAGATTTAAATGTTTATAATTGAATAAACAAATAAGTTGTCATAGCAAAAAGAAAAGAAAGATTTTCATCACTTCAGAGCTAACAGCAACACATTCTGTTATTTTGAAGTACATTGCAATACACTGATTGAAGTATATGCATCACTAAGATGGTTTGCAAAGGATTTCAATATTTTATTTACAATGAAGATACAATAGTCAGTCGATGGGATAGGATGCACATAATTGTATCTTGGTGGGAATATTTTAATTTTCTGTTGTTTATGTGAAATGATGGTTATGTGAGGTAAGCCAAAATAAATGTATTATAAAAAGGCCCCTCCTGATTAGGTCTGGAATACTATGGCGTATTATTACAGATATATTATATAAATATTATTAGAGACACAGGATGTGTGGATAGCTTAGATGTGAGTGAAAGAGTTTGGAAAATGGAAGAAGCAAATGGTGGAGTGGAATAATAGGCGAAGAAAGATATTAGTTAATAGTGACGAAAGAATGGCATAGACACCAAGAATGGATGTAAAAATGAAAACAGAAAGAATTGGGTGAACAAAAGAATGTGAGAGATGGAGGATGAAGGAGGGGAAGGAGGAAATGAATGAATAATACTATAGAAAAATAATACGGAGGAATAAATGTTTTGCAAGGAGAAATGAGTGGGAGGGAGGGATTAATGAAGGCATGAGAATGAATAGAATAACTAAACACATGAAATGAAGGTGACAAATGGGATAAATGGTTCAGGCAGGAGAGGGAATGAATGAATGAATGAATGAATGAATGAATGAATGAATGAATGGGAAAGCACCTGAAAGGGGAACCCCCTCATTCCCAGTCTCTTGAGATTCACACAGTTGAACATGTGCCCCCTTTCTAAGCCCTGATATTGCTATTGCTTTGGCAGGGGGTGTTTTGTTCAGTTGACATATTTCCCAATTCAAGTGCACATGGTCCCTTTCCCCAAGGTTTGATAAGGAACTGGCATCCCTTTTAGAGCCTGCCCACATTAATGGAAATATTCAACCTTATTTTTTGGCATGTCAAAAACTTCTCCCTGTTTCCAGAGGAAAACAGAGAAGAGAAGCCACACACACTACCTGGGATGGATGATTTCCAATCCACATGATACTGTAACAGTCCAATGCTACAGGATCTTAAGTGTGATACTGTGTTTGCATAAGCCTACTGATATTTGTGGGTTTAGATCTGCATAAATGTGCTAAATCTGCAATAATGTATTTGAGTCTGACAGGTGATTAACCTGTGGTCATCCAGATGCTGCTGGACTACAACTCCCATCATCCCTTGCCATTGGTCATACTGACTGGGTTGGGTGGAATTTGGAGTCCAGCGATATCTAGAGGGTCACAGACTTCCCTGCATTGGGCTAATGAATAACAACTTGCATTTGATTATCACAGAGTCAACAACTAACTTGTTTCTTCAGATGCCTTCCCCAAACCTATATTTCAGGGAAATATATCTGATGGGGTGTCTGGGTTTTGTACTGGAATCAAACATATTTTGGGCAACTTGGTCAAAATACATTTCCACCTTATTTTCCTTTGAGTTTCTCTGAGTTTGTAGTGGATTCTCCATCTGCTGCTGAAGAGGCAGTTCAGCTTACAAAAATCCATCAAAATATTCAGGAGAAAGATTATTTTGCATCACCTCCTGTATCTTTTATTGGGATTAATAACTGACCAGTATTGGAGATATCCTGATTGCAACTGAATTTTCACCTTGAAATATTTTCATTCAGTTGCTTTCAGTTGCAATAATCATGTTTGTTTGTTTGTTTGTTTGTTTGTTTGTTTCACTGAGGTTAGGACACTCCTTTAATTGTTTATTCATTGTGACCTCTAGTTATGCTTCCTGGATGATGTCCATACTTGGTCAACTGCGGAAAAAATAATAAAACTGCTCAGTTACACAATTACAAGCTGTTGATAGAACATTCTTCATTACTATTTTAAGTCATTCCACTTGTCATCTTCGGTGTTCACGTTTTTTGACCCACAGTTTTAAATTCAGTAACAGTCTTGCAGTGAATATTAAATGTTGCACAGTTAATTGTGTGAACTACTGTTCTTTTTTCATCACAAGCATGATGACTGGTACTATGGTTGGCAGGATATGTGTAGAAAGAAGAATTATTTATTGCTGTGACCCTTGAAGAGATGTCACTACCAGTGAAGTCTGGACCATCCAGTATCAGAGGTAGATGGCAACTTTTGCTTACTCCACAGTTACTCCCAAGAGCAGTGCATTTCCTATTCAAGTGAATGGTAACTATTCACCTAACAGTGGGACTTGCAATGTGGAAAGCTTCTGTACACCAAAGAGAGCCATTGTGTTTCCCTTTAGATGTTGTTGGACTACATTTCCCATCATGCCTGATTATAGGTGAGGCTACCTGAAGCTGATGGGAGTTGGAGTCCAACAATACCTAGAGCACTACATTTCCTGCTCTGCTCATGATCTTCATATTGGATCACAGGATATGATTTGTGGCTTGGGGTTGAAGCTCCGTCCGCCATCTTCTGTGCAGCAATGTGGGCAGTGCAGAACATCTGAGCACAATTAGGCCCGGATCACTCCCAGTTCCTTCTCCGTTTTGGCTGTTGCATATTGAAAGTTCTGAATGAGTTAAATCTAAACAGGAAGAAACCTTCCATTTTCCAGTCATTTTCCTATTTGCTTAGAGAAGCTACTGTATGAAAGTGACTTTCCTTAGCTAATGAACTATTCCTAATGATATGCATGTGTCAATATCTTGTTAAGATTGATCTAATGGTTTGTTTTTATAATTGAATTTTACTTAATCACTGATCCAATTCACTGACATTTTCTTAGCTTATTAACTGTTTAAGCTACAAACATTAAGTTGAATTTATGCAACAAAATTCTTTTCTTTTTGGTTTTTTAAAGATCTCAACCAAAACGGTAGCTGCTAAAATGTTCTAGTTGCAGATGTACCAAAGAGAGCTGTGAAATCCCTAAAGCTAGTTTATTAAAGCAGCAAATCTCTCTCTCTTTTAAATGCAGGATAGCTAGGTACTATATTTAGAATTATCAAGGCATATCCCAAGGCCTGATGTCACAAATGCTTAATTGTCCTCTGGACCCCATGCATAGGAAGATTGCTCTAGACAGCTGTCTGTTAATCATGCTGTAGGAGGGATGAAATTAATGATTATGGGGTGGTACCATAACACAAATTTTCTTTAGAATTGTCCTGCTACCTAAATTATTTTATTAGGCTTGCAGCCTTCGTAGGAGGGTGTATAACTGATGTGTGTTATTCTTTCGCTCCCAGACAAAAATGAACTGTTAACTTCAAATGAAATTTTTATTCCGCCGTATGTCAGGAGACCCAAGCTTCATGTTAAAAACATCTCTTCGTAGTTGAAGATTGTCTTTGGGAGGTGAGATTTAGAAACAAGTCTAACTGTGCAGTACAAATCCTTCCTTAAAACAGTGGTAGTACAGAAATTGTGTTCTTCTGGCTGATTACCAGCAAGAACAAAGAACAGTCGTAAAGCTCCCCACAATGCAGGAGACAACTGACTTCAATGTAATTCTAAGATAAATTGGTCTCCACAGTGTGGAGTGCATTGTACCTGAAGCGACTTCTCCTTCCAATAAAGCAGCTAAATTCTTCCCTCCAATTGCAAAACCAAATAAAAAACCCTGTTCTATTACTGTTGTATTGTGATAGCTTTTGTTCGGCTGAATATGTTTCTTTAGAAGATGCTCAGCCCTATAATAGGAAGTTCTAGTAATAAATTCATTGAGATAAGGAAACATAAGATTGATTTTTTAGAAAAGTGATGAGAACATGTCATTTTGACTCTCAGTATTCTCCCCTCATCTGCAAAAGGTTGTATCCAGCATTAGTCAAACTCAAAGTATACCCACTGAAATGAATAGACCTGAATAACATAGTTCTATTCTGCATATAACTCGGTTGGATACAACCCATAAAGTTGAGTTTGAATAAATTTATATGTAGGAAAAAATGACAGAACACCAAATATATGCATAAGTTCTCAATAGATACTGTCTGATAATGTCCATGTTTTAATTTATTTATTTATTTAAGGCAAAAAGAGAACTATTGCCATAAAATACAATATAAACCTCCACTATTCATAATTTCTACATCAATTTTCAGGTCAAAAACAGTCCTTTTGGGGAAGCCAATGTTATTTGCCCAGGCAGGCACGTGACCTATGAGAGCAGCAAAATAACCAGACTGTACAATGGTGGTGGGATAAAATCAGACCAAAACTTTATTGACAGCAGAAGGGAGGTTAAGGGTTGGCATGGCATTGGGTCCCAGGATCAGTTCATCATTCCATAAGTCCCATGTTGATGTAATGGATCTGCCCCAAACCCATTCCTTGGGAGTCGGCCACTGTTGAACCTTGCAGTGGCGCAAGCCAAGCAGGCAAGTTCTCATTGGGTGACCAGGGTACAGATTCCTGCCAGGCAAATACCCTGGGGGTGCCGTAGTCAATCCTCCCCCTCAGGCACCTTATGGGCCCCCTTATACTATGTTAATCCTGTCGAATGCCATTTCCCCCCTCATACAAACAATGCTCTTCCGCCTAACAAAGGAAGGCCATAATTTCACTGAGGGTGGAAGTTGGAGTCCAGTAACATATGGAGAGCACCACATTGTCTCCCCATGAAATATACAGTCACTTGTGGATTATGTTGATAATTCACAGGTTCACAGCTTTGGGGTTCTCCTTAATCTGGCTCAGTGACTATAAGCACCTTTCACTAGTTATGGCTGATATGCCCTTTCCTTGAAAACTCAACCCTGAAAATCATTCATGCTGCAGTGACCTAAAGATTGAATCAGTGTCATGAGCTGTAAGTGGAGGTGTCCTTGAAAATAAGATGGAAACTTCAACTGGTGTAAAACGTTACCATCAGATTATTAGTTAGGAGTGGCCATTCAGAACGTATTAGTCCAGAACTGTTCAATCTTACACTGCTTGGTTGCTCATTTGCAAGGTCAATTTAAGGTACTAGTTCTTACCTTTACAGTCCTAAAGATCAGAGTCCTTTAAGTATCATTCCCTCTCATATATCCCACTTATATACCTCCTCTCGCAAGAACCTATTTTGTGTATCTGCGTTGACATGGAGTTCAACAGTTATCCACTAGATCAGGAGCAGGAAGCCTCTGCCACTCCAGATGGTCCATGACCATTGCCCAGTAGGTATTGATAGGCTAATAGGTGTTTAAGTTTAACAATATATGGAGGTCCAAAAGTTCCCCATTCCTGCCCTAAGTCTAGTGGCATAAACTCTGGAGGATGCCCTCTGCAGGGAGGCATCCTCCTGAGTTCAGCACTAAACCCCTTGTCCAAAATATATATATCTTTTTTTCAAGGCCTTTGGAATAAATTGATTTCTATTTTGTTACCTTCCTGTGACTACAAATAGGGGTTATTCTACTTAAAAAATAAACAAACAAAAAACCTTACTCAACATGTAGTGCACCATTCAAAATAACTGCTGTTAAGCTCCAAAGATATTTCCATTATGTATTAATCTGTTGCATTGGATAACAATATTAGCAATACTAGCTTTCATCAATTTTCTTCCTCTTAAATCCCTTAAAGGATTTTTGTTTACTCTTTGGGAGATATGAATAAAGCAGAGGGAATGCAGATAGACAAGTATCTAACCATGTTGGCAGATACTATAAGAAAACACTGAGTTGCATGGAAACAGCAGGTTGAAGAGAAGATGGAAAAAGGCAAAGATGAAAGGTTAGCTACATGAAGTTTAATATACAAATGAATATAAATCCTATGCTCATCCTTTCACTTAATATTTTTATACGATAGGCAACAATCAGATAATGAAGCAAATGATACTCAGCAGGCTGTTCAAGGCAGCAATAATTTACAAAGTTAATTTTAACTTAGTGAAATTATGCATTTAGGCACCAGTTTAGAGACTTCTTGTATCATAATATCAGTCCATCTTTATCCAATATCCATGAGAGTTTGTAGTTTGATGTTTATTGTTTTAATGCCTTCCCCCCAATTGGCTGCTTTGAGTTTATTCAAAGGTACAGTCATCTGCCTATATACATTTGAAATAAAACTAAAGAAATAAATATGAGGAGGCAAAACTTTAGCTTTAAATGAAAGCTAAGATTCTGGGAATTCTTTGGCAGTTATTGGATTCCATACAGCATTCTGCACAGATGGCCATGCAGTCCTCATCAATAATGGACCATTAATGTTTGTTTGCAGATTATTTCAAATGCACAGTGTACAATCTCTGTCAAAATTGGGAAGATATTAGACATGGGCTGCTCAGATACACACACAATATTTACAGGACCAAGTGATAATAATGGTGGTGGTGATAAGCATAACCAAAAGGCAAGAATGAGGAACAATTAAAAAGCAAGTTGTGCTCTGTTTCAGTCCTGTGTTGTCATAATCTTGTGTTAATTTGCATCCTTGAATGTGTTCCTAGGTTTGTTGAGAGGTTTGACTGCAGGCTGAAGCAGATTATGATATTAAAATGTTAAAATTCACCTCATTACCCAGCATACTCACTTCAATTATTCATCTCATTAACCTGAGGCTAAAGATGCTGTATGTGATAGCCGCTTCTCAAGAGGTTAATCTCTGTGGATCTCTTTCAAGGTTAAATACTTATAACAGGCACTCTTGTAACAATACAGTTTGGAGCTTTTTCATAGAGTCTTTTAGTATATAACTGAATGGGAGAATAAATAAACTACATGATCCCCAAATCTGCTCCCCCTCCCTTTTAAAAAGAAACCCCTTTCAATTCATCTGTTGATTAACTGAGGAACAAAAATGATTTATATACTGCTTTTTTTATTTCTTAACTTTTCTGAAATGGTATTACACATGAAACAGTCCCATAGTTAATCATGCCATTGGTCCCTGAAGCCCAGTATCATCTGCGCTGACTGGTGTGGCTACCTGAGCCACCATCAGTAGTATTTCAGCAGACCTGCTTCCTCAGGTCCCTATGCATGCAAATTAAGTCCTCAACCACTGAGCTATGAACTGTCTGCAGTCGAGGGATGCATGTAGCACTTCTAGCCACACAGCTCCAGTATTTATCTATGATTTGAAGACCTATTAGCCGTGGGGAATGGCCACATGTAACTAATCAAGGCCTGTGCTGCTACCCTAAATTCAAGGTAACTGAAGTCTTAAAAGTGAGAAGTCAAGAATATCAACCAAGGGAAATCACTTTTCCTTGGAGCAATACACGTCAGACAGCCAAGCACTAATCTCCTGACATCAGCATAGCTGCTTCTTACCTGGAGAGGGATGAAGAGGTCTTTTCAGTGCAAACCTGCCACTGCCCCAACCTCACCACTGCCCACCCTCTCCTACTCCAGTTAAGCAGCAGTGATGTCAGCATTGAAGAAGAAGAAGAGTTTGGATTTTATATCCTGCTTTATCACTACCCGAAGGAGTCTCAAAGCGGTAAACATTCTCCTTTCCCTTCCTCCCCCACAACAAACACTCTGTGAGGTGAGTGAGGCTGAGAGACTTCAGAGAAGTGTGACTAGCCCAAGGTCTCCCAGCAGCTGCATGTGGAGGAGCGGAGACGCGGACCAGGTTCACCAGATTATGAGTCTATGCCACACTGGAAGGAGGGTCTCCCCCCCCCCAACACATTGCCTGCCACCTCACTAGGCTTGGAAAAAGAATGAATGGCCTTTACCTTCAGGAGGCCAGTTTTGTCACATGAAAACTAGTCTTCAAACTGTGAATGATGTTGACTTCCCATGTGATCTACATTATTTGACTAGTATAGAAAGGAGACTTCGCAGCAGCTTCTACATTGCTGATGTAATTGTCAGGCGGCAGAGGAACCAACCCCCACAGTAGGTTGCCAGGAACGGATAAGACAAGGAAAAGTCATTACCATCTGCTTGGGAATGCAGCCTCTTGGAATAATGACATTGTCCTGAGTAAATCTCCACCCCCTTCTCTTCCACTTATTCATTAGACAGCAGCACCACCCCTTGTACGGTTGCCGCTTAGGGCCATCTCTCTCTGAGCCATTTGCTCTCCTACTTTTAAGGCTCACCAGGTTCTGGGAGATGGTGGGTCTGGAATGCTTTCTAGTGATAACATGTCAGCCGGCTACTCCAGTTCTGCCCCTTCCTCCTTTCCCATCCCAACTTTCCCCCTCATCTTCCTCTGACCTGTGACCTCCCTCAAACCCCTGTTGCAATTCTGAACTGTCTTCTTCTCTGGGAGGTGGTCTGCACCATTCCTCCTCTGCCTATTCCCTGACAATTATGAGTAAATAAAGCTATTGGGTTCCAGTGCCTATCATCTCCAGCTATCATGATCAATGGTCCAAGATGATGAGAGTTGTAGTTCAGCTGCTTTGAGTAGGCCACAGGTTTTCACCTCCCCTGCTTAAAGATACATTATACCTAACATGTTTGAAATATCATGGCACTCACAGTTCTAAGGAACTGTAGGGATGGAAACACTCCCCTCTATTTGATTTGGCAAAGGGTCATCAGGTGGAAGTATTTTTAGAAATAAATAAAAAATGTCCTAATGTTAAATTCACAATCTAGACAAACTTGGACCCCAGATCAGGCAATTATGAATCTGGACATCATCACTGATAAAATAAATGATATTGAATATGTCTGAGGGAAATGAGTGTTGTACCCAATGTTAGTAGAGTAGACATTGGTCTTCAGCTGGTGAGTTGGGACCCGCTAGTGTGTCATAGCTTGGTCCAGATGTGCCATAACAAGAGCACTATCACAAGGTAAGTATGTGGTAAAAAATTAAGAAATTCATCCCCAAATTCATGTTTCAGTTAAAAGTAGGTTTTGGGTCTGAAAAGGTTGAAAATACCTGGAGTACACCACATGCAATTAATAGACACGACTAAGCTAGGCTTATTAATTCCAGTGGGTCTACTCTGAGTGTAGTTTAGCTGGATACATCCTTGAGGAATTAGAATGTAGAACACGATAAGTTTTCAGGCTGCACATTCATCCATAGAAAAAAGTCAACTTTATTCTGAAAGTGTTCATCTTTTATTCTATATCTTGAGAAACTGTTCTCAGTTTAGTCTTGAATGAATTATACATTGTTATGAACAAAATGATGGCCTAATTATTTTTATGTAATATTAGTGTTTCAAGAGTTGCAGAAGCAGCAGCACTTTAAAATATTGCTTGAGGGCTTTTAAAAAATACCTATTTTATGAAATCATCAAAATCTGAAGGGCTGTTTAAAAATTCATTTTGGAAGGATGTGCACGTGGGATGGTCTCCTTTTGTTCCGAAGTCAGTTTAAGCTCAAAGAAGTAGAGAAAGCTAAAAGTGATACTGCCTAAAGGCTGTGAACAGAGGTATTCTACCATACCATTTGCATAGCATTTGTGTCACATTTGTAACATTAATTAAGTGCTTTAGAATAAATTAGAATGCATGTTCCATTCATTTCTAGCATCAGAACATCAGTATGTGTTATAAACTCTGGTGGGAAGGGAAGGTCTTAGGAAGAAGAGATGGAACCAAGTTGCTTGTCAATTAATTCTACGGGGATAAAGTTCCAATCGAGCGCTCAGAAAGCAGACTTAAATCTACAATCTGAAAAGTAAAGATTTATATTTTTCCCTTATTGACTTGTCATGGGTTTGCATCAAGATTACCATAGAGCAATACTATATACACTGTTCTACCATTGTACGACTGTGGGCAGTAATTTATATTCCCTTCCCAATCCACATTTCAGACACATCAGAGTTTGAGCTGGGAGTTCTGTGGACATCAGCCCCAAGCTGTTTGCACCATCAGAGTTACAAGTTGGAGAATGAAACTGAAGCGGAATGACAAGCCATGCTCACTACAGAATCCTACTCCTGGGAAAACAGATGATAACAGAGAAACAATCCTGTGCCCAGTGGTGTAGCGTTGGTTGTTGGTGCCCAGGGCAGGCATATGTGGCATGTGTCAGGCTGGTGGGGGCACCAGCCCAGCCCTTGCCATCACTGGAGTGACCCCATCCCCACCCAAGCAGCCTTTGGTGGGTGGAGAGGAACACTGGGCTGGGCCACGCTAAGGTCACCTGCGTGGAGGCACCTGGCTCGCATCTCCACGAAAACTGTGCACCAGAGGCCACGGCCCCCCTGGTACCCCACACACCACACCCCTGCCTGTTCCTCTCCTTGCTGTAAATCTGCTGCATTCCCTCAGTCTGACAGCTGGTCAGTGAGCTAGGCCACCAAAAATTCTATCTGTCTGACCCCAGGCTCTTGCCAACTTTTGGATCTATATATAGACAGAAGGTAGATGGATATTTGCTAACTGATCTCTGAGTGTTTCTGGTTTCCAAATGCAGTGGACACACCTTCATTGCTTTTTTTAAAGCAAAGGTTGGATGGTCATTTGTTACAGATGCTTTAGTAGAGATTTCTGCATAGCAGGAGGTTGAACCAGATGACCCTCAGTATCTCTTCCAACTCTACAATTTTATAATTATATGATTCTATGAATTTTCCCACTTAATGTAGGCAGCTGAAATAAAGAAAACTAAACACTAATGGCCTTTTGGGTGAAAGAACTATGAGCTCAGTTGACATCTGCTAGAGAAAACAATTTCCTGGGCTCAGGTGGTGCTCAGAATGTACAACCTGTTCTTTATTACTAACTGTATGTCTTTTGCTGACGACTTTGGCTGGTAGATCTTCCCTTGCCGAAGAGGTTTCTTTAAACAAAAATGCCTTCACATCATTGGAGCCATTAGGCATTTAGTTTTCTAGGAGTCTCTGTTGTTTTCTTTCTGCTTTCTCCTTTCGGTTGCCAAGTGGCCTAGAAAAAGAAACTGGCATGCTATTTGCTATAGATCAAAGAACTATATACAGGTCAGCTCCACCTGACAATTAAACTACAATTTCCCTATTTTCCCACTCCTATTTCAACCTACATCCAGTCGCATTTGGAAATGCAATGCAGCATACAACTCTCATTATTCCCCCAAATTGTCAGATTCAACAGAGTTTGATTATGATTAGTCTAGTATAATGAACTCTGCATATGAACAGAGATTAGTACATCATGTTTTCAGCCTGGGACATTGCAAATATTTTTTTGCTGTGCTCTGATGTGTCCTGGCTCAAAGGAAGCAAGCATCATTAACTTTTGATTGTTGTTTCAGACACTTATATTCTTTGATTTTTTTAAGAAATTGTGTTTTGGATAATGAACAATTTCACTGATTCTTTGGGAGAAGAAAACTGCATGGAACTGAAATTAAGATTTTCTCACATTTTAATTGTGCAGAAAATATTTTTCTTTTTCTTTTTAGAGAGAATGAGACAATAACACTCTAAAACAGCAAGGTTAAAAATGGCAGCCCTACCAAGTTCAAATTTTACCAGTCGCCACTAGTTGTAACCAGTGAAACTGTGGATATTTTAAACCCATTTTAGCATGTTTGTGCCCTCCTAATCATACCCAGCACCATGGTATAGGGAGAAAAGGCATTTCATAACTTATATGTTATATGAACTTTACTTGTCCACTTTGGGAAACTTTTCCTAGGACAGAAACATTTGACCTGAAAATTCATTGTCAGCTGTGCGATTTTCTTTCTTTGTAATGTGATTTGAAAGAAGAGTGCCATCGCAGCACAGTAGGCAATTCATGTGAAGGTAATATTGGTTGCTTCTTTCTGACATTAGAACGCTCTGCCTGGCACTCATGTACAATCCCTTGGGCACATTATTCAGCACATTCTGTCCCTGTACTGACAGGCTTCAGGGAAAGTGCAACATCTGTCATCCATGGGTTTCTTCAACGTAAGTTGCCTCCTAAGGTGTGAAAGTACCCATAATCTTGCTACATGTGATTTGTCGAAAATGGAAAAAGTTAGAATGACATGAGGATAATTTCTAAGGTTTAAAACTGCCAGACTTTTAATATGCTGCGTAAGTAGAACCTAATTCTGGTAGATATGTATTTTCCTGCTCCACTTAACTCCTCAAAAAACCAGAGCCCTCTACTTTCCCTATTCATTATCCCTTCCATTTGTCTCTGTCTCCAACTCTTATATGCACAATCAGCTGTTCAGCACATGGTTAACTAGCAGGGAGTTAACTGCCAAGGAGTGTTTAGAATATATATATATATATATATATATATATATATATATATATATATGCTTTCGTAGATTTTCACGGGTACAGGAATGCAGGTTTTGGTGTCCTCGGGTGTCTTCCCGTGTAAAAGATGGGGTGTCTAGGCGACGTTTCGACGAGGTCTCACTCGTCATCTTCAGGCTGGTGCTTTCGGCTTCTTGTTACTGGAACAGAGCAGGATCTCAGTGTTTGAGTTCCTATAAATACTGTTGAGGAGGTGTGTTGTATAGCCTCCAATGTTCTGGGCAGAGAGGAAGTTCCCAGGCTAGTGTGCCTTTTCTTCTTTTGTTCCTTAATTACTTGAGGGATATCTTGAGTGATTTCTTGAGTGATATCCTGAGTACCACTTAGGTGGGTCATTAGGTGTGGATTAGTTGCTAAGGCCTTTGTGTCTTGACCTCTTGAACTTTGTGAAGAGTTTTTCTGAGAAGATGGCTGTACTGAAATTAGTTGTGCTCTGGCTTGGCTTCGTGTATAGGGGCGAGCTGTGGTTTTGTGGCCTGTGCCAGCCAGATCTGTGTAGGGATTGCAGGGGGGTGCAGCATCCGGAGGTGCCACCATGGTTTGGCTACTGGATGGTGTCTGTAATTTATCTGTGGAGAGGGTCTGGGTTTGGATCTGGTGTGGTTGATTGGTGATGGCGTTCTGTGTGCCTCTGGCTCTGGTGTCAGTTTTTGTGGGGAGGGCTAATTTCCAGATGTCTGGTAAGCGGGATGTGTCGTCACGCTTGTTCATGTTGTGAGGGTGTTTCTCTATCTCGATGGCTTCCATGATTATTCTCTTGTGGTGATGTTCCATGTTAAAGAGCAATTTGGAATCTGCAAAATTAATTTCGTGTCCTGTTTCTTTCATGTGTTGGAAAAGAGAGGAAGTTTTTTCTTCTTTTTTGACGGCATTCTTGTGTTCTGCAATACGTGCATTTATTCGTCTGTTTGTTTGTCCAATGTACGTGGCTGGGCAGACTTTGCAGGGTATTTCATAGACCCCTTGGTTTTCCAACTGGATTTTATCCTTGGGGTTTCTGAGGATATTGGCTATTTTTTGGTTGGTGCAAAAGGCTGTTTTGATATTGTGTTTATGGAGGATTTTGCTAATTTTATCTGTAGTGCCCTTGATATAAGGAAGGAGGGCCATGCCATTGTTTTCTTCTGTGTCTTGGTTTTTGGGGGGTGTTTCTTTTTGGATTAGCTTCATAACCCTGTTTTGCTGGTATCCATTGGCAATTAACACATTTGAGAGATTCTGTAACTCAGTTGTCAGGTGGTCTTTGTCAGCCAGGCGTTTGGTTCTGGAGATGAGAGTCTTGGTTACGGAGTTTATTTGTGCAGGGTGGTGGTGTGATTGTGCATGTAAGTAGCGGTTGGTGTGTGTTTTTTTCCGGTAGATAGTGTGTCCTAGGGAGCCATCAGGTTTTTTGTAGATTAGGACGTCAAGGAAGGGAAGTTGGTTGTTGGCTTCTATTTCCATAGTGAATTGTATTTTGGGGTGTAGGCTGTTGAGATGTGTGAGGAAGCTGTCCAGTTTTTCTTTCCCGTGTGGCCAAATTACAAAGGTGTCGTCAACATATCTGAGCCAAAGTTTGGGTTTGTGTTCTGACTTGTCTAAAGCATTGGTTTCAAAGTGTTCCATGTACAGGTTTGCGATGACCGGTGAGAGGGGTGATCCCATAGGTGCTCCTTCTATCTGTTTGTATCTTTGTCCATTGTGGATGAAGTACGTGTTGGTTAGGCAGTGGTTGGTCAGGTCCAAGATGTATTCGGGGGGATTGTATTTGTTTTGAATGGCTGTCAAGGCTTCATTAATGGGCACTTGTGTGAAGAGAGATACAACATCGAAGCTCACAAGTAGGTCATTGGGATGTAGGTTTTGCTTCTTTATTGTTTCTATGAACTGGAAGGAGTTTGGAACGTGTGAAGAGATGGATTCTGCATAGGGCTGAAGTTGCTTGGTGAGAAATTTAGCGAGATTTTGTAGAGGTGAGCCTATGGAGCTGACTATTGGTCTGAGTGGTGTTCCTTCTTTGTGTATCTTGGGGAGGCCGTAGAGTTTGGGGCATCTGGATGATTTTTCTCTGGGGATGATTCTTAGCTGGATTTCTTCACTGATAGGAGAGGCTTTTATTTTGGATTTGGTGGTTTTTTCCAGATAGGTGGTGGGATCTGTTTTTATAGGTTGATAGGTAGGGTCTTGGAGTAGATTTGATAGTTTTGCTTGGTAGTCCGATGTGTTCATCACAACAGTGGCATTACCTTTGTCTGCTGGGAGAATGATTATGTTGTTGTCTTTCCTCAGGTTGGTGAGTGCTTTCTGTTCTTCTTTGTGTAAATTGCTTCTGGGTGGTTTGCTGGAGCAGAGGATGTTGGTGACTTCAAGTCTGATTTTATTGGCTTCATCTGGGTTGATTTTGGTTAGGCTAGCTTCGACTCCGCATATGATGTTTTCCGTGGGGATGCGTCTCGGGGCGACTGCAAAGTTGAAACCTTTGGAGAGTACTTTGGTTTCAGTTGAGGTGAGGATCCTGTCTGATATGTTATGTACTGTTTGTTTCATGGGTTGTTGTGGAGGGTGGCTGGGCTTCTGGCGTTTCTCTAGTTTGTGGAGTTTGTTGGTGTGTGTGTCTGTCTTATGTGAGGTCTCTGTTTCAGCTCTCCAGACGGCTAGTTGTTTGCATTTGTCCCAGAGTGCAGGGTGGATTTTGTTACAGAGTTTGAGGTGAAGAGTGAGCATATCTTTGTTGGTTTGGTTTAGTAGGTATCTTTTCTTGTGTAGTTCGTTTCTGATTAGGGATAGTTCAGTTCGTTTCAGGATCCTTTCGGTAGCTGGGGTTTTGGAGTGGAATTTAAGTTGGAAGCATGTGGGAATTAAGTTGTTGTCTCGGCAGTTGCGTAGGAACAAGAGATCACATAAGATGGTGGCTCTTCGGATTTCTAGTTTCTCGTAGGTTCTTGTCAGCTGGAAGGTTTCCTCCCCGTAGAGGTGAGATATTTGCTTTCGTAGATTTTCACGGGTACAGGAATGCAGGTTTTGGTGTCCTCGGGTGTCTTCCCGTGTAAAAGATGGGGTGTCTAGGCGACGTTTCGACGAGGTCTCACTCGTCATCTTCAGGCTGGTGCTTTCGGCTTCTTGTTACTGGAACAGAGCAGGATCTCAGTGTTTGAGTTCCTATAAATACTGTTGAGGAGGTGTGTTGTATAGCCTCCAATGTTCTGGGCAGAGAGGAAGTTCCCAGGCTAGTGTGCCTTTTCTTCTTTTGTTCCTTAATTACTTGAGGGATATCTTGAGTGATTTCTTGAGTGATATCCTGAGTACCACTTAGGTGGGTCATTAGGTGTGGATTAGTTGCTAAGGCCTTTGTGTCTTGACCTCTTGAACTTTGTGAAGAGTTTTTCTGAGAAGATGGCTGTACTGAAATTAGTTGTGCTCTGGCTTGGCTTCGTGTATAGGGGCGAGCTGTGGTTTTGTGGCCTGTGCCAGCCAGATCTGTGTAGGGATTGCAGGGGGGTGCAGCATCCGGAGGTGCCACCATGGTTTGGCTAACTGGATGGTGTCTGTAATTTATCTGTGGAGAGGGTCTGGGTTTGGATCTGGTGTGGTTGATTGGTGATGGCGTTCTGTGTGCCTCTGGCTCTGGTGTCAGTTTTTGTGGGGAGGGCTAATTTCCAGATGTCTGGTAAGCGGGATGTGTCGTCACGCTTGTTCATGTTGTGAGGGTGTTTCTCTATCTCGATGGCTTCCATGATTATTCTCTTGTGGTGATGTTCCATGTTAAAGAGCAATTTGGAATCTGCAAAATTAATTTCGTGTCCTGTTTCTTTCATGTGTTGGAAAAGAGAGGATGGATGGGGCATTCAATGCATACTTAGAACTAGTTTTGACTGTAGAGTTTCCTATTTTAAGTCTTATGAATGGTTTTATTTCACAACGAAACTTGATATACTCATTATGGAAAGGGTCGGAACACTTTTTCAACATGAGGGCCACATCGTTCTTCTTGGTCAACTCTCTGGGAGCCACATGATAACAGTGGGCGTGACCAAGACAAAAGTGGACAAAGACAAAGTGGGTGTGGCCATGATGATATAATTAATAACCTGCTAGCTCAGGCCAATGGTCTATCTAGTCCAGCATCCCGTTCTCACAGTGGCCAAACAGATGTCTGTGGGAAATCCACAAGCAGGACCAGAACATCAGATTACTTTCCTCCTATAGGTTCCAGGTATTCAGAAACATCATTGCCTCAGGCAATGGAGACAGAGCATAGCCATTAGGGGAAATAGTCATTACTTGTCTTATGTACCTGAATTTGTCTAATCCTCATTTATAGCCATTAATTTCAATGGGTTTGATGGGGCTTTCTCCAATAAGTATGCAGATTATTATTAAATTTAGTTCAAAAAGACACTTACTAATCTAGAAAGAAAATGGCAAATCTGCCTGTGTTATACCGAGTGTCAGCTTTTCTGAAGCCAGATGTGTATTTCCTTTTAATTAACCTTTTACATAGCATACATATGGAGCCAATTCAAGGCACATTTTGTTAGGCAATGTTCACCCTGAATCTCCTGAATTCCAAATAATATCCCTAAACCATTGCAGAATTTGATCTGTAATAATAATAATAATAACAGCAACAACCATATTTCTCTTATCCTTTAATAAATATTACTTTATGATTCATTGGATTAAATCTAATCTTTGTTTTTAATTTTCATGGATATCTTGAAAGACCTACATTGGCTCCCAGTATGTTTCTGAGCACAATTCAAAGTGTTGGTGTTGACCTTTAAAGCACTAAATGGCCTTGGTTTTGTATACCTGAAGGAGCGTCTCCACCCCCATCATCCAGCCTGGACACTGAGGTCCAGCACTGAGGCCCTTCTGGTGTTTCCCTCACTGCAAGAAGTGAGGTTACAGGGAACCAGGCAGAAGGCCTTCTCGGTAGTGGCGCCTGCGCTACTGAATGCCCTTCCATCAGATGTCAATAAAATAAACAACTATATGACATTTAGAACACATCTGAAGGCAGCCCTGTTTAGGGAAGTTTTTAATGACTGATGTTTTAATGTATTTTTAACCTTCTGTTGGAAGCCGCCTAGAGTGGCTGGGGAAACCTGGCCAAATGGGCGGGGTAGAAACAATTTATTATTATTATTATTATTATTATTATTATTATTATTATTATTATTATTAATCTTTTGAATGAGCTCTTTTTAATTAAAGTCTTAAATCTAAATTAAATAGCTTGCAACCATTTGGCTATTATCCATCTGTCAGAGCTGGCTCCAGGTCCCAGCTCACAGAGGACCAACGCTAGCCGGTAGTAATGTACAAAAGTCTTTATTGAAGTACAGTTTCCATTTTCAAGCCGCAGCGCCCCAGCTCTACGTCTTAGAGGCTAGACCGGCGAAGCTCCATCTGAGTCTCCACCCCCTGTACACCAGCTTAAGACTCTAACCTTACTCCACCTCTTACGTCTCTCCTTTCTCCTCTGGGTCCTTCTGCCCCCCGGGGTCTCCTCCTTTCTGGACTCTTCTGACGCTGACGCTGACCCCCCTGACTCCTCCCCCTCCTTTCGGCGGGCTTTGGGACCTGGCTCCTTATCCGGGCTGCCAACTGCGCCGCCCTCCTGTACATTTGAACTTGGCGCGCGTGCCCAGCCTCCAACCTTTCTCTTGACTGTTTCCTCGCTCTCCGATGGAGGTGTGGCCAATCCTGACTCCTCTCCTCCCGCTGGTGGTGAGCTTCCTGATCCCGATACCTGGGACTCCTCCCCCCTACTGCGCTCTGGTGGGGAAGCTGGTCCTGATTTCCAACTGCTGCTCTCTGAGTCCCCTCTGGCCCCTTCTTCCTGGGGTGTCCCCCTAGGCACCCCCCTTGCTCTGACCATGGGAGCCCCTTTCTGTGAATCTTCCGATTCGCTGGAAAGACTCAGAGACCTCGGACCGCTGTCATCGCTAACATTTCCTTCGGATTCCTCCCCCTCGCTCTCTATTTCCTCCCTTTCCTGTGCCTCTGCTCCTGAGCCCCTGACACCATCTTGTCACATTTTCTGCATTTTCTCCCCCCTCCTTTTTTCTCATTAAGAAATAGGATAATGTTAGATAAGTAAAGGTGAATAATTTTACGAATGTTAGATTCCTCCCCTCTGCAATTAAACATGCCAATGCCTTAAAGAGAGCAGTGAATACGTGCTAGTGTTCTAATCAGGTAGCTTATTAATGTTCTAATAAGGTATACAGCTCTGGCTGCAATCCTATATCCATTTACCCAGGAGTAAGCCCTGCTGCGCTCAATGGGGCTTACTTCAGACGTTTATAGGATTGCACTGCTCTAGTTACAATGGCCTGTGCCAAAAATATTCAGCTTAAAAGCAGCACACTCAATGCAACCATAAACAAGGACTATAAAGAAGGACCATATGGTCAATGGACCATAAAGAAGGCTGATCGCCGAAGAATTGATGCTTTTGAATTATGGTGCTGGAGGAGACTCTTGAGAGTCCCATGGACTGCAAGAAGATCAAACCTATCCATTCTTAAGGAAATCAGCCCTGAGTGCTCACTGGAAGGACAGATCATGAAGCTGAGGCTCCAGTACTTTGGCCACCTCATGAGAAGAGAAGACTCCCTGGAAAAGACCCTGATGTTGGGAAAGATTGAGGGCACAAGAAGAAGGGGACGACAGAGGACGAGATGGTTGGACAGTGTTCTCGAAGATACAAACATGAGTTTGACCAAACTGTGGGAGGCAGTGAAAGACCGGAGGGCCTGGCGTGCTCTGGTCCATGGGGTCACAAAGAGTCGGACACGACTAAACGACTAAACAACAACAATGCAACCAAACAAATTTCTGAGAAAATAAATACTTACCAGCATGAGTACCTGTTGTTTTGATGTCAGTAGCAGCTGCTGAGGTAGCAAAGAGCTGACATAGGCAGTGCTGCAACTTACATGGATGGGCCTGGGTGGCAGGAAGTTTGGGGTGGGTGGTATCTCCACTCAGTTCCACTCTGGCTCCTTCCATATCCTGTCTCAGCCCTTTGCAGGTAAGCTGCAGTGATACCAAAGTCAGAAAGCAGCTCCAAGGCTCTGCCCCACAACACTAGCCAATACTGCTGGATGATGTTCAATATCCTTTTGCCACCTTGCTTTTCAGTGTCAATTTCACTTTCCCAGTCATAAAAATTATCAGGCTCATTGTCCCACATCAAATTGGCTTTGGCAACCTTTGTTGTTTTCATTGATGAATGTGCCTAAATGTTGATGATATCATCAGCAAAACCGTGTGGGTTGCCATCAATGAGATGATTAAAATGACAGCATGGATGGAGAAGGCAGGAGATTGGAAGGGTGAAGAAGAAGTAGTACAATTCTGAGAAGTATAGCACCAAAGGAAGTTCAGCAATCCTTTCCAGTTGCTGCACAGTAACTGCATGGAGTGGGCAGTGGGACCATCACCATTGACTTCACCTCAACACTGCATTAGCCTGGAGGTCTGAAAGGAGATTGTTTTCATCAGCAGGCACCCCTTTCAGGTCTTCCAGTTAATGTGGGAGACAGCAATGTCAGAGGCCAATGAATACTGTCTCATCCCCCCTCTATGCTTTTGCCGCAGTGACCGAAATAGGCTACAGATTGCACGAGTGCCAACAATTTGTATACAAAAACAAGCATCAAACAAGTTTGACCTGAATCCTAAATGGAAGCCAGATTAAATGAAATTTGCCCATGATCTTGTTATGTTTTATACTGTGTCTTGTTTGTTTGTTAACTGCTAAATCTACCAAGTCATAAATCTATTGTTTATGGTACTATCCTTTTTATAAATATCAGTGATATCGAGATTTCAATTTGGAACTTATTTTCTGCTCCTTGCACTCCTGTGGTGTGAAGTTTGGACAAAAGACACTTTCTTCCCTTCAAAAAAACATTGAAATTCAGACTTTGCTGACTCTAGGAAGTCTTTTTCTAGACAAGCAGTTTGGGATTCTTGTATCTCCTTCCTCCCCCATTTACTCTCCCTTGCTGTGCAAACAAATGGAAAGCATTCTTTACATTGCATTTGCTGGAACAAACCATGTACAAGCCCCTTTAGAATAGATTCTTCTTTTTTTGTTCTGAACAATGTGTTTGATGAAAGACTGAAGCTCTCTCTCTCCTCACACACAAATAGTTGGGCTTCTTTTGAAATCTGACCATGTTTATGTTCTCGTTCCCAAATGAAGCGTATTTGTTTGGCAGGAAGAATGTTCCAAGATTTACGTGTAAAAAAGTATTCTCCTGTGATACAGTGGCCACTATTGGAGAGAACAAAGGAAGGAAATTGAATTGAGATTCCTTTTCCAGTACTCAGTTAGTTATCATCTTATGTGTAGAAATTCTCCGTCTGATCTTTTTAAAACAATAGTTGAAGGCAACATCCTGGATGTATTTGAAAAGTCGATTCCATAACCTACAAGTACGATGCAGAAGATTTAAGACAGTATTATGTGTTGAATGCACATATATGCAACAATCCCAACCATGGCTTCTTTCTTCCAGGTTCTGGATACATATTGAGAGAATACCTACCTGCTTCTGAAACCCTGAGTAGCTGGTGAAGTGGTTAGCGGAGAGGAGATACAACAGAGAAACAATGGGCAGTTAAAGGTTAGGCATGCCTTCTCCATACTAAATGTTGGCCTCTTGGTGTGGCTTGTTGGGAAACTGTGTACATCCAGCTACTCACACAGAGTCAATTAAGGTTTGGCAGACAGCCAGAAGGCAATCTGAAGGAGTATGTCTGCCTGGTGATAACAGAGGCATGGAGACAGCTCCCTGACTGGTCAAGCTCTCTCAATAATTAATGGCCTACTAACTGGGAGTTCAGAGGTTCAGTGGTTCAGTGTGTCATTGTAGGAGTTGTGAGTCGTGTCAGAGAGAGCTAGCAAAAGATCCGTGTTCTGTTCCTGTAAATAGTCCACTGTATATAATAAACACCTAACTACAAGTTCCTGCTTCCTGCTTCGTCTATCCTGTCTGCAGCCAAGTTGCCAATTGCTTCCGTGGATTCTGCATGTACTCTGTTAGGTCTGGCTAAGGTCTTGCAACTAGTCAGAAAGTTGCAAAACACCAAATAGGTTTTGCCAATTCTTAAATTATTTATTAATTACTAAAATGCATGAAATAATAAAACAACAGCCATTCATCCATGATCCCAGGTAGCTGGTTTTTTGCTTGCTTGCTCGCCTGCTTTTTTTTTTTTTTTACATTTTAGTCACAATGGCTTCAAAAACTCTAATTCAAATCCAAGCATAGGTGTCCACCCAAGGGCAGCTTTTAAGGATCTGTTTCAAGAGAATACACAACAGAAAGTTTCTCTTTTCTTAAATTGCATTTTTCACAGTCTTCGCTATGCAATTCACCCAACATCCTTGGACTTTCTCTCTCTTTTATTTAGGGATGGCAATGGGAGCTATGGCTATTCCTCCAGGTCTTCTCTCCAATTAGCTGTCAAGTCAGCTAAAAATTACCCCATTGTGGGATACACAAATGGATGAAATTCTTTGTCACATCAGTTTAGCCAGTATAATACAAACCTTTCATTAAAAATGCTGACCTTTTCTTTAGCTTCCTCTGACCTTGCAGAAGGAAAGCTAATGCAAAGTCACATTCAATTTTTTCCCTACACAACTGATCTTTATTTGTTAATAGAGGCTTTCAAAATTCTATTGTGCTGTGTTACAGGACCAACCCCTTTTCTGGCCTAGGATTGCTACATCTCCCCCAAAAGAAAGAATCCATCTATTGATCATTTCCGTATCAATTTAAAATGTGCCCTTTTTCGACAAGTTGGCCAGGCTTCATTCAAAGGCAGCAGAAATTTAGTTTCTTGAATACCAACCAGCTGCACAGTACTAATAGCACCTTTCAAGAAATGTTGATCTTTTGCAATGCGGGTATCTTAGTGAGCTCTTGGACAAATTTGTGATACAGAGACCTGATTGTCCAGATAGGTCAGGGGATGCCAATCTTTTTGGACCTATGGGTCCAGTTTTGAGAGAGTATTGTGGGCATCAGTCACAACATAAGTGCTAATCTGTCCTTGCCCCATACTGGCCCTATGGCACCCCTGAACTACTCCTTTTGGGGGAGTTAGGCTGCCATAAGTCCCATCAGCTTAAGTTCTGTCCTAGCTAGGATGAGGGATTTATGCCAAATACAAATCCACCAATCCCAACACTCTCACGCCAATGGATTTTGGCTTTGGGTTGTGCTGTAAGTCTCTGCCATTCATATACAGGAAAATAACAGAAGCAGCAATCAAAACAAAAAAAATTCCTTCCAGTAGCACCTTAAAGACCAACTAAGTTAGTTCTTGGTATGAGCTTTCGTGTGCATGTAGGTTGTGGCTGTCAATCTTAGCAGGTTTCATATTTGACGTACAAAATATTTATTGATTTAAAATTGTTTATATGCCTGGGCAGGTGTGTATTCATTACCAATCCCCTAAAAACAACAAATGCCAGCTGTGCATTTAAAATTCTGAAAAACGTCTACTGGAACACACCTGAAGAGGCAACAATAATTTTTTTCCGTGAATGAAAAAGTGTGTCTCCCATCAATCAGCCAATTCACGCTTTACCATGGCAAAGTGTGTTTGTCGTGTATAAAATGTCTCCCCTCCCCCTTCCCCCCAGCAGGAAGCAATAAAATGCCTTGGTTCCTAACGTGGAATCTCTCCCTCCTCACCTCGATAATATGGCTGGTGCAAAGTGTGTTATATTTTCGACAACTTCTGAAAACTGATCTGTTTATTCCAGCTTTTGTTGATCACTGTCTAATTTACTATGGTTCTGCTATATTCATTTTCTTCTAATATATTGCTTGATGTATTTTATTGGAGATGTATTGTTTTATTGATTTGCATTCTTACTGCTGTAAACTCCCCTGGAATTCTTATGACAGGTGGCATAAATATATTGCAAATATTATTATTTTTTAAAAAAGAATAATTGCAAATAAATATTGCAAATATGTTGTTGGAGGGATGAGATGCAACATAAGGGATGGAACTAAAAGTGCATTCAATAGTGGGAAGTGCTACAACAGTGTGTGTGTCTGTCTGTGTGTGTGCATGGATAACAGTTCTTTCAACTGCAGTCCAAGAGGCCATATACCAGTGGTGGCCAAACTCAGCCCTCCAGCTGTTTTGGGACTACATTTCCCACCATCCCTGGCCACCGGTCTTGTTAGCTAGGGAGGATGGGAGTTGTAGTCCCTTAACAGCTGGAGGGCTGAGTTTGGCCACCACTGCATATTCTAACTCAAGTTTGGCCTACTTTCCATCAAAACCACATTCTCATTGCCCAGTAATACAGGGAATATAGGATGATTATTGTGTATTGTTTTGGTCCATTTCAGCACCACTTTGAGAGCAATTTCGGCCAGGAATTGATACTGAAAAAGCCAAAAGGTACACAATAGACTGGCATTTCCATGCCGCCCCCCAGTGCCCATTCATTTGGAAAAAAGGGGGTACACCTCCAAAGCTCCTGCCTCATATAGGCTCTATGGGATAATTCTCTTTCTTGCAGAAGGGATGCCCTGTAGCTGAGTGAAAGGGAACTTCTTCCATAATGTGCCTCTGTCCTGGGCTTGGAGAGTAGACCAGCTAGTGAGAAACAATGTGTACTACATAACTCAACACCCAGCTGCTCCCTTCCATTCAAAAATACCGTATGTTTTCGTGGATAAGACTAGGGTTTTCCCCTAAAAAATAATGTCAAGAATCCGTCTTATACACAGATAGTGCCAAAGGTGGACTGGTGATAGGTTGTTGTCCCAAAAATAGGGGAGGGGGGGTCTTATACATGGGGGTATCTTATAGACAGAAAAATACGGTAAGTTGCTGGATGGGGTGTAGTTTGAGGGACAAATAGTTGGGAGAGAAATAGTTGTGGATCGAGGGCCCGACCCCCGCTATGTGAAATAAACACACAAGGACACGTGATATAAGGTTGATGGGCAAGAAAAGGCCACAACTTTATTGATTACAGCAGTGAAAAGTTATTGGCTTAGGCATTGGATGACTATAGGAGGTGGGTTTATTCAATAGTAGGTGGAGCCTGTTGATGCCAATCCAACTATAGGCTCACCCCTGATGTCACCGAGGGTCGTGCCATGGCCTCCCGCCAAGCAGGCATCGGACGGAATACACGACTGCCAGATTCCTTTAACGGAATAACCCACGGTAGATAGCATAGGCGATGGCCACACCTAGCCCTTGACACACATGAATCCAATGCCTAACCGCCACCCGAGCCGCTGCAGGACGACGACGACTGAGGAGGAGGCGGAGCTGGAGCCGCAGCATTAAGCTGCTAAACACGCCCCCCGGAGACACCTGGTTGGCTGCCTCCGGTGGGCGTGGGCGCCACCCAGGTGAGGAGGGGCGGGGGCTAAGGCCCCCGGCCAGGGGCGGAGCTCGGACTCCTACCCACAACCACTCCCCTCTCTTCCAAGGAGGAGAGTCTTTTCCTAATAAACCACAGTGCAACAATCAATCATTTTGTCTTCATTAGCATGCATTTCTTCAGCCTGGAGAGAAGAAATAATCTCTCAGCCCCCTTGCCAAACTATTGAAAGGTCCTAGAAGCTTGACTGTGCTCACAGTGAAAGATTTTGTCCTCCTAATAATATAAATTCAAAGAAAAAAGCTTCCTGTATGGGAAAACAACAACAACAACAATAATCATTTAGTTGTAAACTATCTAGAATCTGAGAACTTATGGCAATGCTCACTGACACTATTATGGTTTGTATACTGCATCAGATTTAAATACATACTGTGTGTCTGATTGTAAGACTAGTATGATGAATTCAGTGCACGTATCAGTTTCATGATAGGTGTAGTGAGAAGAAATGGTTCCTCTGGTATCCAGATAAAACTTCCTAAGAGTCTGGGTGTAGCAATGCAAGGAGCTCAAAGCGGAGATGAGAGAGAAATTTGGCTCAGTGAAATGGACAGATTCATCCATCCCTAGCTCAAACTATATATAGCTGGTTGGAATGTAAAGATTTACAGCTCTCCCTTTGATTGTAAATTGCCCACGTAGCATGGATGAGTACTTAGAATGTAAAATAATCCATGTTTGACAAGTTAAGTCAAAAGAATGTGAATCTTTAGGAAAAATAGAGGGGGTGGCAAACAAATACACCTCAGGGTCTAAATTATAACTGTGAAATATAGGAGTCTGCATGGAGACTCTTAAAATATGGAACATCAATGTTGAAGCCATGCTTGGGGAAATATATTGCTTCCTGGTTTCCGTACAGGATTTTAAGCAGTTCCTCTTATAAAACAACACAAATAATAAGTGGTGTAGCAATATATTCTGAAGTGTCAGCACCGAGGCTGGGAGAGAAGGTTGAGGAACAGACTTGGCTTCTCTAGGAAGTAATGTAAGAGCCCAAACCAGTTTGCTTCCATCTTCCTTCATCTTGCACAATATATTTGAAAGTTACCTTTTTTGTTATGCACAGTTCATAAAAGAAAATCAACAGGTACCCTAAGTTAGCATCTTTATTTTCCTTGCATTTGTCTACTGTAATGGAAATGACCATTGTTTTACTTAATTATTCATGTAAAGCCATTTCCACCAGCAAATCAAGTATAAAAAAATCAATATTCATAATTTATCTTTAATTACAGTTCAAAACTTTACGATCAATAAAATATTCTTTTTTCCTTCGGGCAGAGATGTTAAGTGTGAACCATTCTGTGATCCTTGGATGAAGGGTGATATATCAATTTAGTAAATATATTTAAAAAATTGAAAATAAGTGGGGAATTCTGATTAGGCCAAAATCAGGCAAGGCTCGGGTGAGGAGTTCATCTACAAGGGTGCTGAATCCTCTATGGGAATAAAATATTTGATTCTACTGAAATGATGTGAAGTTTTACCTGTTTTTATACCATTAGATATTTGGGAAAATATTTATGGTATCCACTGACAGTCCTGTGTAGAAGAGCTATAATAGCTTTCTTCAAATGTTAAGCAAACCCCCATCCAGAACTTTATATTCATCCTTAAATCCCACAGATCACATTTCTAGCAAGGGAACTTCTCCGGAGTAGGCAGTCTGAGGAACGATATCTACAGACCTGAAATACCTTGTGTGATCATACGGGGGGGGGGGGGCGGGGGGCGGGGGAGAGACAGCCTGACATTTTATATATATTTTTACCATTCACTGCTATTGCCATAGACACTTTCCCTTTAATCTTGCTTTAATAAATAAAATGTGTTGTAGATGAAAGACTTGCATTGAATTCCTTTCACCATTTTTATCTTGACTCGTAATGCCATTTTAATGGGAACTCTGTACTTTGGAATAAATTGTCCTCCTATCTCATGCTGCAGTGTGTTCTCTATAGACTTGGGCTGAAAATCTTTCACCATTTTGATAGCACTTTAGCTTTTTCAGTATCATTTCAAGATAATGGAGAATAACTCTTAAAAAGCTCAAGAGAAATTTACATTGTAGTTCAAAAGGTTAATGAAAAAAAGTCATTTGTTTTGTCAGTGTATCAAGTGAATATATCTTTAATGATAACATTCATTTTACTAAATATTTGTAGGGCAGTTCTTAGTACCCCCCATGCTATTTTTCTTGCTATATATTGAGAAAACAGTTTAAACAATTTCACAGACTGCTTAAAAAGTGGTTGCAGGATGTCTCAATAAGAATTTGTGAAACATCAAAACTGCATGATGTAGGACTTATAATGCTTGATTTAACCTTTCCTCTGGAACACCATAATTTTAGTTATCTTTTATAGGAAGAGAAGGGCAATCTGGAAAATCATGGAAAATTGGACAACAATGCCTGTTGATCATAGGGATAGCTTGTATTCATCTTAAGACAGCAAGGTGGCTTTCCAATTCTTTTGTCAGAAGTTGGACCTCTTATGTGGATGAAAAGCCTTTATTATGGAACTTTAGAGGCCATCAATTAAGCAAGTGTACTACCTGATCTCAGTCAAACCCATCATAGAATAGATGCATCCTAGTTATTAGGGGAGAAGAAGGGTAAGGCACATAGATTCAAAGGACTGGAGAATAGGACACAAGTGTTATAGAAAAACAACTTTGTTTTGGATTATATGTTACCTTATATTAAGTTCAATAAAGCATATACTGTGTGTGTGTGTGTGTGTGTGTGTATGAGAGAATAGGACTCAAGTGGGAACAAAGCACTAAAGCATAAGGGGAAACAGCAGCTATTTAGGACTCCAGAGTTTTGTATTGCCAAACAACTCACTTAGCAATGACAACTCTGACTTTACTCTTTGGCTAAAAAACACTTGACAGGTGGCAGCAGCCACGCTGTTTCATTTCACAGAATTTGCTTAGAAGGGTACCTGAACATTTTGCTGCCTAACTTTCTAGGAGAGCTAAAGACTTCCTTTTTTTAAGGAAAGCTTTGGGATTTGGGACCCTGCTGCAGGTGCCAATGAAGGCCTTTGTGGGCACCCTGGTGACTGCCAGTCTACTTTGCCACTGCACCCTCCCCAGCTTGCTGGATATGGGAATCTTCTCCCATTCACCTCTTCCCCATTGGCAGCTATTCAGCTTATGAAAAGCTGCACTTACAGAAGGCTAGTGTGAACTTAACCTTTTGGAGAAGGGGCCAACAGGATTAGCAATGTAGATTATTTCTGAGTTAAAAAAATAAAAATAAAGAAATCCATGTAATTCTGAAGACATCACAGAGTGTTCTGTGTTTTTTAAATAGTGGAGAATAATTGCTGTCAACTAATATAAAGTGCTTTTATTTGGAAACAAGCATTACAAAGAGTGTCCCTCAAAAGACAAGTCCATAAATATTATCAACTGCTTAAATTGTCAACACAACATCACTTGCTTACTGATGTAGAAAAACTGTAAACATGTTTTGATGGATTACGGATTAACTGGCACTGCTAACTGGAAACTACCAGGAACTGGCAATTAGCTATTACTTTACAGCAGCCATTTAATTAATTAGTGTGTTTGTGTTTCAAAGATTTACCAAGTTTATTGTTCATTTACTTTACACTTTCTGCTTAGATAACCTACATTTATACAACTCTCTCTAAAATGTTTACTCTAGTGGCATCATTGGTACGGAACTCATCAAGGTTTTTATAAATTCCTTAGGGGGCTTTAGCATCTTAGTTTTTACCACAGTGCTTAGCTCAGTTCAAAATTGGGGAATTTGCTCAGTTCAAAATTGGGGAAATAGTTAATTTTTCTCCCAAGCTGAACCATGCTCTCAATGACTTCATCAGAAGCAGCATGGGATTAAATTGACTCTCCCCACCAAACTCATGATCTCCCCATCCTAGGGGGATAAATTTGTTTCACTTCACATTGAAAGGCAAATCTGTTTAATTCACACTTTCTGAAACAACAGATGAAGTGAAATGCTGTTATTCTTCAAAATTCACACTTCTCTGAATTTTACAATGCAACTATGCAGTGTGTACAAAAATGCATATACTAGGTAAAGTGCATGTAAAACTAATATATTAGTGAAAACAACATGCGGAAATATGTTAGGGAAATTTGCTTGCAAAAGTGTGTATATTAGGCAAAGTTGCATAAAAAGAAGTGCATATAAGGAAAATTTCACACTAGCATGCTGGTGAAGTTTCGTGATTTTCTTGAAAAAAAGAATTTATAAACTGATTTGGAAATGCGGAAAACTGAATTTAAGACCAGAAAAATGAGAAAGCGATAATGCCAATAATCTATCCCTACCCTGATCTTCTGCAAGCAGAATCCTGTCTTGCTATCCCAGCATTGCTAAATAAATGCTGAACAAGCACTTCCTTGCTCTACCTCACCATTGCTAGTCAGCATCAAGTGGGATAAAGCCTCAAGTGCCCTTTCCAAAATGCCCTTAGGCTGGTTGGCAATAAGGGGTGATCAATAAAGTGTCACTTCACCAAGGAGGTGCCCTCCGAGTGTTCACCAGGGTATTCTGAAATCCACCTTCCTTACCTAACAAGACAATTGGCCAAACCAAAGTAAGCATGACCTTCCTGAATCTACAGTATAAAGGTGAAAAATTAATTAGTCCAAAGGCAATTAGAAGCACAACCCCAAAATTCCTAGTTGCCCCCGTAAGGGTGATCCAGCGAATTACACACTGTACTTGAGGGGTGGGTCAATATGTAGCAAACAAAACAGGTGGATGGGAACACCTCAGATAGGACACTTCCCCTCTCAAGTGGCCCAAAAGGCCACATGCAGCTTAGAAGTTGATGTGGCCTATATGACACATCCCCATTATGACCTCAAGGGGACAAGGGAAATCTGCCCACTCTCTAATGTGGAGGAACAGCATTTCATTGCTATTCTTTAATAAAATGAATACTGTGATTCAAATTTATATCAGATAGATCAGCACAATTAGCTTAATTCAAATGATAATGAATAATTATTTCCACTTTACCTGACCTACATAAGTAATGAAGTTTACTGCTTTCGAACTTGCAGACAAAATCTGGAGTCTTCCTACCTACCTACCTACCTACCTACCTACTTATTTATTTATTTATTTATTTTATCCATGCACTGCTGTGACTGATATAAAAGGAATTAAAGAGCAAATGAAACATAGCCAGAGGTCTTCAAGGTCAGGTACTGAATTTATGTATTTTTGTGGGTCAATTGCTGCAAATGTTACAATTTGGGGGATTGAGGGAATACATGCCAGGTCTGTGGGTTTCTCAAATTGGAAAATAGGGTGCCATTTTTCCATTTTAAGGGGATTATTTTCTCCTCTTTCTGCTGTCAAACAATCCCATGCTGTGATCTATAGACCTCTGAAGGTCTGCAAGGTACATGGTGGCGCTTAATAAAGTCATCTTCCTTTCCAAAATTCTTTTCAGCACCAGGCTCTTAAATACAAAGGAACATAAGCAATTCTAAAGGTAATATCCCGTTCTCAGCAGATGGTTATTTATTCAACCAGCTGTCAGGGAACAATATGAACCAGCATAGTAATCTGGAAGGTTATAGTCAACACTGCCATTTTCCTGAGTCAAGAGGCAAGATTTAAGAATTCCATTGATGGATTCACATTATTGGCTTTCAGTTCATGTTCCACTGAAATACCATGATCTACTGCTACAGAATTTGAGCATGTCAATAGACTGTTACAGCTGTATGTAACAGCTGTAATTGTCACACTAGACAATCTCCATGAAACAGTTTCTTGAGCAAAATCTCTTAGAAGGCTTCATAATTTACCATCTGACTCCAAGGCAAGAAATCCTTTTTAAAGGTAATTCTACAGAAATAGAGTTGAAAGAGTATTGTCTGAAGGTATTACATTAAACTTCTTTATCATCTTGAGTGAATCATCCCTTTTGTTTAGCCAAAAGCTGTATTTCTGTGCATTCGATTCAATCAAGTCTTGGCCCTTCTTTGCTGCTTACTGAAATGTGTCAAGGATGGTGCTAAGATGATGTAGAAATTTACCTTTATATGTTTGTAAAGTAGGGATGGCACTGAATTTTGGAATGGAGAAATTTGGAAATAAACTCCCTCAGATTGGAAAAGCTGTACCAGTTGCGCGTTGAGGTCCCCAAGACACCCCCCCCCAAGAAAAACACAATTGACACTTAATTTTTGTTTAAGGATTTTGGCATAATTTTGGCCTAAACTTTATTCAAATTACAGCAATGTGATTGGTTGCTTAGGCATTGGTAGCACTAACTGACCCCGCACGGGGACAGCTCTGACATTCGCACCCCCCGCGAAGTCAGCAAGGGTAAGTCACCTGGGAGAGAGACGGGACTGGGAACCATGCCTCACCTCTCCCCAGAATGCTCCCAGGGGCTTGCGTGGCCCTAGCCCCTTGCCAGGGGGTTTCAGACAAAAGCACGAGGAGACCCTGGGTTCCTTTAATGGAAAACCCTTGAAGCAGCAGCAGCAGCATTTTGGAGGGGCAGGCACAGCCGAATCCATACCCCTCCACCAACCAATTCCAAGACCAATGCCTAACCGCAAACCTTACAAGTTGTGACGATTTGCTACGCAGTAGGCAAAAACCAGGTGGCACACACTAATCAGCCAAATGGACAAAATTCCTACCAGGCCCCTGCCCCAAAGCAGACGACCCCATGGCAGGCATAGCAAGGTCAAGCAAACAGCCTAAAATTAGGGAAGGGAGAGCAGGTGATCCGAAGTAAGCAGCGAAAAGAGGAAGTTCCTCGCTGCAAGCATTGTATTTCACAAATAGGGCTGTCAATCAACAAATGGCAACATCTAGATTTCCCCAGTAACAGCCCGCCCCTGCTTAAAGGATGGCCAAACCATTTGCCTAGTAACAGTGAGGTGTCTTGTCAGCTCCGCCCGCAACCTGTGCTCTCCATGAGGGAGAACACACTTTACCAGTTAATTTGGAGAAAGCCATCTTTAATTTTTGATGATATATGGCTTAATGGATTTAGCATGGAGAGATTGAAACTATAGACCCCAGGATTCCCAGTGCTGATGAAGGCTTCCAAACATGCTTCTAAACTTACACTCACTCACCACAAATACAGCAATCAATCAATCAATCAATCAATCAATCAATATTAAAAATAAGCCTTCCATTGCTCCCAAATTTCCATCCCACTGGGAATAGTGGGGCCAGTTACTTTAAGCCAGGCATCCCCAACCTGCAGCCCTCCAGATGTTTTGGCCTACAACTCCCATGATCCCTAGCTAACAGGACCAGTGGTCAGGGATGATGGGCATTGTAGTCCAAAACATCTGGAGGACTGAAGGCTGGGGACGCCTGCTTTAAGCTTTAAGACAACTCTCATAAAAAGTCTAGCATCACTCCCTTCAATTATCAGAGAAAGCTTAGAAGACCTGGTCTGCAATGAATAGTACTGGGGAAAGGTACCCATGTTTTAGAGTTAGCCAGGATAGTCTCTTAATGGATGCTTTTAACCATGTCCATTTTTCTACCTGTTAATATTTTACCGTTTTGAGTCAAATATATGACACTTGCACTATGCAAGGTCATTTATAATATTAATTTTCAGAAAATACTGCTAGGGGAATCCAGATTATTCTCATTTTACAGATGAATAATCCATGCTATATGTAAGAGTGGTTGCCTGTGAATTTAAGGCTGGGGAGTGATTTTTAGTCAGGTGGAATTTTAATGTCATTAGATCACAGAGAGTCAAACATTATAATTGTTTTAATAACTAAAGAAACAAAGCCATAAAACATACAGGCTCTCTGTCATCTGGGAAGGGTACATGTGGATAGAATCATGTATAGAATCATGAGTCATGTATTTAGTACACCATCTCCAAGCTCCTTTTAAAAAAATAATAAAAAGCATTAACAGCAGCTTGTTTCATATGCCACTGTGGCACATGAAACAAACTTCTATTATTCAATTTCTGCCCATCATAGGAGCATTATAGGGCTGATCCAGAGATGCATCAGGAGGATGTATTACTACTGATACAGTTGAGTATCCCTTTCCCTTACCCAAATAAACTCATATGCTAAGTTGGGATGGGAAATAAATTTGGTTCAGATGCCAATATAATGTGAACCAACCTAATTTTGATATCTCAAAACAATACACGAACAAAAAACCCTGCAAAAACAAAATCAGAACAGCTATCCTTTAAAATGTGCACTGCATATTAAGGGGAAGCATGTATTAGAGAAAATAATATACCGAAAATCAATAATAATTTGTCAGTGTGCATGAAGCAGAGGACCACTAAGCATTCATTGCTCGGTGCAGGTTCTCTTTCCCACCAAATCCAAATTTACATAGACAGAAGGCTTATGACTGGTGGGGTGGGGTGGGGGGAGCTTCTCCTCAGGAATCCTGTCCTAAAAGACTTTCCAAAAAAGAAAGGTTCTCGAGATCTTTGCACATGTGTCTGCTGATGAGTGTTGATGACCATAGCCATCACCTCCCTCATAAATGGAACATGGAGTTGGGCTTTGCTTAATGCAGCAATGGAGAACCTGCTGCCTTTTAAATGTTGTTGGATTACAACTTCCTTTTTTAAAAAACCCTTATCACACTTTTTAGGGATGATGGAAGTTGGAATCTAACAATATCTGGACAGCTGTCTGTTCTCTATCCCTGGCTTAACAGATGAGAGGAAACAAATATGAATAAAGGCCTTAGAGGTTAAAAGTGTACCTTAACTTCACTCACTCACACTTTTTTTTGCAACTTCTTAAGTGTTTCTCATATCAGATGGAAACTCACTGATGAAGTGCAACTGTGTGGAAAATGTGGTTTCCTCATTTGAAAATTGCTGGGGGCAAAGCCATTCCTGTATTTATGTAGTTTTGCTCCAAAACCAAATACCTGTCTCCTTTAGTTAGACACCATATAACTCACTGCACACAAACATCTTGTAATATTTTAAAGTCATACTTTGGAGATTCTGAGCTTTGTCAAGTCTTTTAAAAGTGGCAATAATTCTTATTCCTCTTTAAAAAGCGGATCTCTCTCTTATGCCTGGTTTCTAACAACAGCCGATGTTACCAGTTGTTCCTTTGTGTGACATGCATAAATTATGTAAGTTTTCAATGTCTAAAATTTTAACTTCAAACTAAGATGGCATATATTGAACTTCTGTTGTTTTAATCAATCCTGCATGGCAGTACTGCACTAGCAATATGTTTCAAACTGAAATACAGAAAGGTCGAGTGAATAATGAAATTAAATTAATCCATTCAAACAAATACTGGGCAGACATTTGTTTTATGACAACATGGAGCTCAGATTTATACACTATGATTGTCACAAACCCCACTGAACTCACATGAATCATTCCAGGTTTGTAGATAGTACCTTTGCTACAAAACTTTGAAGGTAGTGCTCATGGAGCTCTCTTGCAACACTTCAATCCCATAGGAACTCAGTGTGGGCCGTATGAACATACTTTTACCTGCATTATTATTATTTATTACATGTCAGGTCCTCCATCATGGAGGGCACGTGTTGCAGTGAGATCACCAGAAACTGCCTCCCTGTTGTGGGGCGGGACTGTTTGAATGGCCATAATGCCCCATTGGTTGTCCCTCTATTGCTGGGGCAGAAATTTGGTCAGTTGGGTTGGCTATTGGCTCCTGAGGGGCTACTTAAGCTGCTGCATGTCACTGGAGAGTTTCACTTTTGTGACGTGCAGTGGATCACCCACCCTCCTCTCCCTATATTTAGGGTTGTTCTTATGGCATTGCTATGCCTGTCTAGGGGTCGTCTGTTTTGGAGCAGGGGCCTGGTAGGAATTTTGCCATTTGGTTGATTGGCTAGTGCCACTTGGTTTTTGCCTACCGTGTAACAAATTGTCACAACTTTGTAAGGTTGGCGGTTAGGTATTTGGTTCAATGTTTTGGGGAGGGGACGTGGGTGGCTGTGCCTGCCCCTCCATTGCTGCTGCTAGGGAATTCTGTTAAAGGAATCTAGGGGCTCGCCTTGCTTTTCTCCAAACCCTATCAAGGGGTTAGGGCCACACCAGAGCCCTTGGGAGCATCTGGGGTGAGCTGTGAGATCAAAGGAGTTCTCGCTCCCCCAGGATGCTTTCCCTTACTGACATATGGCAGTGCCCAGTGTCAGTCCTCTTCCTGCCACCATGCAGGTTCAGGTAGTCTGGACCAATGCCTAAGTAACCACTCACATGCTGTAATCAATAAAGTTGTGGCCAAAATTTAATGCCAAAAACCTTAAACTAAAATCTGTTCTATTGTGTCTTCATTCGGGGGTGGTTTTGGGGAGTCTTCACACACAATTGTTAGTTGCTTATACAAAAAAGGTCTCAAAGTGACTTAACAAGATAAGTTGCTTGCATGCAGATGAAATAGTAGGACGAAAGATTATTTGCTTCATTTCTTATGTACTGGTTACACAGCATTTAAAGGATAGGAGGCGAAAGCTGAAAATTCTGTGCAAAGACATTCTTGTTATTGAAGTTAGAATTTGTATAGGGCTGTAAAAGCTTTCCCTCCCCACCTCCAAAGAAAGAAGCCAAAATTATTGGGGGGCTGAAGGAACTCCACTGTTAGGAAAAGTTTGGGGCATTTTAGTTCAGAAAGATCTGAACTTGATAGACATTTCGAAAATGTTCCAGGGTATGATGAAATTGGAGAGCTTTTCTCCCTCTCTGATAACACTAGAATCTGGAGTCCCCCAATGCATCTGAATGGTTAGAAATTCAAGAGAGACAAAAGCATATAGTGCACACAATGCATGGTCAAACTTAAAGATTCACTACCATGAGAAGGGATGGCCACTATCTTATAGAACTCTATATGGGGATTAGAGTAATGTATGAAGGTTTTGTCTGCCAAGAGGTACTAGTTATTATGGCTATATGAAACCTATCAGATCCTGAATGTCAGTCACTGGGAAACAAAAGGAGGAGGGGGCTATGACTTGTAGGCTTCCCATTGGTCTGTCGCTATGAGATAAAGGATATGGAACTAGATAGACTTGACCCCCCATCCCACCCGGGTTTTTCAATGTGTTCATATAGGGAAGTGTCGTTTGTGGACAAGATCCCATGTATGTACAAAGTTACAGGACAGAAAAAAGATGAAAGACTAGTTTCCAATGAATTGTGTAGATTCACATAAAATTAGCAGGTAATAGAGTACATACTGTGGATGCAAAAGATCCCAGGTTTCCTCCTTGGCACCTCCAGGTAGGAGTAGGAAGACCCTACCCCCATCTGAAACCCTGGAGATCCAGTATGAATCAGTGTAAACAGTACTGAGCTTGATGCACCAATGATCAGACTCAGCATACAGTACCACCCTATGCCCACTGGAATTGCTCTGCTTTTCTTCTTTGAATAGCTGGCCCTGATGCCATATTGCAAACTACTTTAGATGTTCCTCTCAATTTCAACAGCAGTTATGGCATGGTGTGGGAGGACTGCTGTTGACGGGAAAATAAGTCTGAAGCCCCTTTTGAGCTCACAGAAGTAGTTTCATGGTTCATTGGATTCTGGCCAAAGTAAACAACCTGAGATGAATTCCCCCACTCCACCCCCAAAACCGGTCCAGCTGCAATTTGGTTCAAATCGAGCTGTGCTCCATTCTGACAATGAAATCAATAAGGGATTGCTGGCATACAGCTTCGCGAATGAGGTCCTGCACTAACCTCAATGAGCAGTGCTGACCCGGAGCAGTGCTCAGAACAGCGCTATTTGAGAGTGTTTCATGTGCTTTTTTAGCAGTTTCCTATGGCTGGTGATTGATGTGCCTACAGCCACTTGCAGCCAAAATATTTCATAAATATTGCTTCATTCCCTCCCACATGTATTAATTTAGGTCAAAAGGTCACATCTGGTGTGCCACTGTTCTATTCTTCTTTGGTGGGATGGGAGTATAGGTTCTGCCCTGGAGAAGTTTTCTATGCATTCTTTTGTAGCCTTCACAAAACTGTTGGGTAATTTCACCTCCTCCCTCTGGAAAATATTCCACGAATCACATTTTACTGCCTGCAGACAGAACTTACTTTGGGAAAGGGGGGATTTCCATATAGCTCTTCTATTCTTTTGACCAGGGAGAGAGGAAGAACACTCCAAACATCTAAGCATCGGGGTCGGGGGGAGAAGTCTCACCCTAAATAGAACAATATATCTTCAATCCTAGCTTTGGTTAGCCTTATAATGGAAAGAGGGCATTTGATTGGTTTTTGCTTCCATATTCTGTGGCAAGTAAGAATCAAACCACGTGCAAGGGCTTGTAGTGTTTAATTTGGCTCCTGATACAAGAAATAAGAAAATGTGAAAACAAGGGACAGAAGGAGGTGAAAAAGAACAATTATCAGTAATAGAACAGGAAGAGGCATCCATCTCCTATGCCACAGCTTTTTAGATTTCTTTCAGTCTCAATAGTGAAAACAGGGGTCTTTATTGCAGGCAGAGCACTGCAAAGGGCGGTAGGGAGGAATCCACCATGGACACTATTTTCGGCTCAGCTTTGATTCTGCAAATTAGAAAGAAGAAAGGAAAGACCAACTTATTTTCTGAATAAAGCAGCAGCTTCGTTGTTTCCAAAACATCATTCTGAACATAATAATGTTTGCTGTACAACAAAGAATGACAAATTATAGTACGGACTGATAGATTCATTGGCAAAAGCTTTTGTGGCTTAGTGTTCACTTCATGATAAGATGCATGAAATTACACACACTAACCTGTCTCATTTGTTGTCCTTTTTTGGGGAGGCGGGGGGGGGGGGAGGTCATGTGACTTCTCCTATCCATGCATAAATGGACCAGCAAATACTATGTATCACTCCTCGTGTTTTGTACATGTAGTCTGCTTATAATGCATTGTGCTCCTGGTGGTAAATCCATCAGGAAAATGGCTCCATAATAAAAGTGTTGGTGAGAACACGGCAATATAGAAAGAAGGTATGAAAATTGGCAGACAGATGCAGGCAAAGACATAGAGCAGAGCAAGATGGTGGAGCTAATTTCTCACACTCCCCCCCCTCCATCTTTCCAAGGATAAAAGGATGAGTACAGATTCTCCAAGTGTCCCTATTTTTCAAGGACAATTCTGGATTTACAAAAGCCATTCCAACTTCTGATTTGGTCCTGGAATGTCCTGCTTTTCCTTAGGACACCCTTTTCTTCATTGGAGAAATGCTGGAGAGTATGGAGTTATGTGATGCCTGAGCCAAGGAAATAAGTAACTATACAACCTTTAGAAGACAGGAAGGTTTTTTTTTTTTAATGTTTAGTGTTTTATTATGTTTTTATATATGTTGGAAGATGCTCAGAGTGGCTGGGGTGACCCAGTCAGATGGGTGGGGTAGAAATAGTATTAGAATTATGGAATAGGGCATCAGAAAAATGTTGGAGGGTATGTGAACAAGAAGGTGGTTTGTACATGTATAGGTACAAAAGACAGAGGTTTTCATAAACTTTGTTGATTGGCAAGCTAGGTGGCAAGTGAGTGGGTAGGTAGGTGTGTGGGGAGGCCTCTGTGCATTGGAATTTACCAGTAAAATTGCAGGCCTCTAGCAAGGCCTTTAAGATCCTGGAGAATTACCAAGCAATTTGGGCTGAGGTTAATAGTAATCTCTGTTTGTGGGATAAGCTTTTACAGGCAGAAAATAGTCCTGCTGCCTCAAAAGGATAGTTAATAGGCTTTTTCATAGTGCCTCCAATGAACTTTTTTTTTTTACCTGGATAGCTTGAAAGGCTTGTCATGGTGATGGCTTTGTCTAGAGTACTGGTTAAATGCATGCTTCTTAAAATGGGGCAGCAGGGAACAAATGTATGAATTAGAATCTAAATGACAAATGTAGTGTAACAAAACACAGACTTCAAAAAAAGCAAGTAAAAAAACTAAAAGCAACAAAAAAGGGTGAGCCTCACTTAGGCATATTAAAAGTCCTTTAGTGGTTTAAAAAGCTCTTCACAGGGTAAAGCCATTAAGTTTGGCTGCAGGAGAGCCTCCTTGTAGAGAATGTTTTCTAAATGTAGTGCCACTCTTAAAAAGGCCCTTCCCTGTGCCTACCTGGTCTGCAATGCACCCAGAGAAGGTCCTCAAAGGATGGTTTCAGAAAACCGACAAATTCAAGTGGGAGAAGATAGCCTGGGTCCCAAGACAATCTAGGTATGTGACATCAAAGAAAACCAGAGATATTAAATCCACTTTAGGAAACAACCATAATCTGCCTGTTCAAAACTACTTCCAAGTCTAGTTGTGCTAGTCATCAGATCTTCCTCACACAGAAACTTATTGGAATGTGAGATTGCAGAGTGACTCCCTTTTTTCCTCATCTTCTTGCTTGGCAAGCAGCACATCATCATCATCATCCATTGGCAGCTTTGTACTAGTAAAGAACACTTCTACTCACACAAAGCTAGGCACCCAATTGCCACTGACTGCGCTTACCCACCACATGGTAAAGGTAAAAGTAAAGGTAAAGGGACCCCTGACCATTAGGTCCAGTCGTGACCGACTCTGGGGTTGCAGCACTCATCTTGCTTTATTGGCCGAGGGAGCCGGCGTACAGCTTCCGTCTGGGTCATGTGGCCAGCATGACTAAGCCGCTTCTGGCGAACCAGAGCAGCGCACGGAAGCGCCGTTTACCTTCCCGCTGGGGTGGTACCTATTTATCTACTTGCACTTTGATGTGCTTTTGAACTGCTAGGTGGGCAGGAGCAGGGACATTTGTCTGCAGACAGTTTTTCTGGGTCATGTGGCCAGCATGACTAAGCCACTTCTGGTGAAACCAGAGCAGCACACGGAAACGCTGTTTACCTTCCTGCTGGAGCGGTACCTATTTATCTACTTGCACTTTGATGTGCTTTCGAACTGCTAGGTTAGCAGGAGCAGGGACCGAGCAACGGGAGCTCACCCCATCGCGGGGATCTGAACCGCCGACCTTCCGATCGGCAAGCCATAGGCTCTGTGGTTTAACCCACAGCGCCACCCGCGTAGCATGCACTATATCACATAAAGTTCTGACTTGTTCCCCCAACCACCAGAAGCAGTTTTCCACAGAAGCCCAAGCTGGAGTAGGGTTGGGAAAAAATCAGGGGTCCCACCTTGAGTGAGCATAAGTTTTCTGCAAGTGCAAAACTACCATGAATAACATACGTTATTATTCTGATCTTCAGAAAGGAAGTGTGCTACATTTTTTTTTGAAAAACACCACCACCCTATTCCTCCAGTATTCTTCCAGGTGACAGTCTGCAATGCAGTGCACTCACCTTTCATTCTGCCTGGAAATCCTTTCTTATATTGTAGTGTTGTTTTCCTTTTTGTTGTCTTGCAACCTGGGACCACATGATGAAGGATGGGTTTGACATCCTCTTATAAACACACACACACACACACACACACACACAAAATCAAGTATGTAAATTTCAGTGGTGGTTAACAATAACTGAGTGACGAAGTGCCATAAAGTTTACACTGGTGCAGTATATAAACATAGGGTTTTTGTATTTTCAGGTGGGGTTCTCATTCCGCTCTGGCTATGATGCCTGCTTCAGGTGCTCTGCTTTACGTTTATTTCTGCCGCTGTTCTGCTGATTGACCAAATCGAAAGATAAATGAAGTGTTAGAGGGACAGGAACAGCTGAGCCACCGGCTTCATTGCAGAGCTCTGGGACCGTCGTCAGCTTTTGATAAGACTGCCACAGCTTGTGACTGCATCTCATAACTGTTTCATAGTTATCACACACAATCAAAGGCAAAATGAAGGGATTCTGGGAAGGCTAGATAATGACCTTGGCAAGTGGCTAGGAACAGAACTGAGAAATTATTTACAGCACTTGCCTTGAAGGGATAATTTGGCAACAGTACTACAAAGCAGGTTTGAGAGGGCAGCGCTGAAATTAGCAAAAGACTTTTAAATATTAAAATCCTTTAAAAATAACTGCAGGTAGAAGACAAGGAGAACAACCTCTGGGACCTATTTTCCACTTCACTGGTAGACGGCTCGCAATCTGAAATTCTGGGTTTAATAACAAAAGACATCTTATTAAATTACACTGGGGGAAAGTCTGCTGCTTCGTGCAGGTGTCAGATTGGCACAGGTCCTAACACCTACTGTAGCTGCACATGTTATTCTGGCATGCCAGCCAATACTTTGGGACAAATGACATGCAAGCATTATCTCCCTGAAACCTGCTGAGCTTTTAAAAAATTAAATATAATATTGGTGAGAAGAGTCTGAAAATGGGAAGTTGAAAAGTCCCCCTTTACCCATATTTAAGTATGGGGTGAGACAAGTTTTGAAAACCAGAATACTGGATGATAAAGTACAACAGTCTTGACCTTTCCAAGGTTGTAAGTGAGAAAAGACAAGAGTATTCACTGTCACTAGGAATAGAGGGATCTGTCAGTTTGGGATCTCTGTTTCCCCTTTCCCCCACAACCTTAAATTCAATTCTCCACTTTTCTACAACAATTAGCTTTTTAAAATAACTAAAATAAAATAAAAGGTCCTCATGAAAATTCATCAGCATTTTTGTGCATATCTGTCCCGCTAAACCTAATTTTTGTATGCAGTTTTTACTAATGTACATGTTTTTGCAAGTAACCCCCCCATACAATGCATTTCTGTATGCTACCTTTAGTATATACAATATATGCATTTTTGCATATATTCCCCTAATAAATGCATTTTGGCAAACTTTTTTAGTGGGAGGTCAGCATTATCAAATTCAGCTAAATGCAAATTCCAAAGAATATTTGCATTTTGGCTCACATATTGTTTTGGAAGTGTGAATTTGGTAGATTCATCTTTAATGTGAAGTGATGTGAATTTCTCCACTGTCATCAAAAGTTAGGGAATCTAATAAAATCATGATGTCACAGTCCTTCCAGGATCCCACACCTCAGATTCCATTCCTGACAAGCTGGAAGTTGCTCTGCCATATATCCTAAATCAGGCAAGCCTTCTTAAATTCGGCAATGCCCTTTCACCTGTTTCACAGCCACCTCCCCTATACAAGGTCCATATGGACAAAGGTCCATATAGTTAAAGCTATGGTTTTCCCAGTAATGATGTATGGAAGTGAGAGCTGGACCATAAAGAAGGCTGATCGCCAAAGAATTGATGCTTTTGAATTATGGTGCTAGAGGAGTCTCTTGAGAGTCCCATGGACTGCAAGAAGATCAAACACATTCATTCTTAAGGAAATCAGCCCTGAGTGCTCACTGGAAGGACAGATCCTGAAGCTGAGACGCCAATACTTTGGCCACCTCATGAGAAGAGAAGACTCCTTGGAAAAGACCCTGATGTTGGGAAAGATGGAGGGCACAAGGAGAAGGGGACGACAGAGGATGAGTGTTCTCGAAGCTACCAGCATGAGTTTGACCAACTGCAGGAGGCAGTGGAAGACGGGAGTGTCTGGCGTGCTCTGGTCCATGGGGTCATGAAGAGTCGGACACGACTAAACGACTAAACAACAACATTGTAAGGACAGAGCCATGTATGCTGCCTTGATACCTTTGAAGGAAAGGCAGGATATAACAATAAATGAAAGTAATAAATGAAAAAGGTCTTTGGACAAATGCATGCAGGAGCAGATTGATCATAGTAGTAGCCATGATAGCTAAAAAGAACCTTTGTGTGGAGTCAGTATGTACTGGGGATAAGTAACATGGGATGGCATGCCAGTCATTATGAATTGACTTTTGGTGACCTTCTAGAGCATGGAAGGGGACCTGTAGTACTCCAAATAATGTCGGACTCCAACTCACATGCACTGCAGTCAGGCATTGGTCCAAGAAGCATCTAGAAGGTGACAGTTCTCCACCCCTGTTGTTGGGGTAACAGGCTGGCTACCATTGGATGGCATGTTGGAACAGATAGACCTTGGTCTGCCTGAGCAAAGCCATTAATATGTTCACACAGCACTGAATTAGGAACTGAGAGACTGCCATGATAAAATGTCCCCTCGGATGATATTAATCTGCATTCAAGACAGACAGATAACTGCACATCATCTCTCTTGAAAGGCTTGACAAGAGATTGCAAGGCATCATGGCAAATAAGAGATCAGTGTGAAGGACAGCAATGTGATATCCGCACAGATAGTTTTGGTGGGGGGACCTGCTGTCTGCTCCAGCCACTCTGGACTATGTCCAAGTGCATATCTACAGCAAGTGACTTTGTAGCTCAAGCTGTAAAAGTGGCTGCCTGACCTCAGAGGTCAGCAGCTCAATGCCTAGTCTTGCAGCCTGTCGGAAGGTATTATCTGTAATGGAAGCTTCTCTGGGATTGGCACTGTGTCAGTTTAGCTCTTAAAGCTGAAGCTATGGATATTTTGATTCTCTCTCTCTCTCTCTCTCTCTCTCCCCCTTCCTCTTTCTCTGAGATGCTTCTTCATATGTTAAAATTTCCTAATCAGCTTTCAGTATAGGAAAAAGCTTACACAACACTGCAACCTTTGAAGCGGGGCGTAAGTGTTGGTGTTTTCATCGCAAGGAGACAAGCAGATCGGGCAGCCAATATGTGTTGTCATCAAGTCTTTCTGCAGCAGGCTAGTAGTATCTGATTAGGCAAACATGTCAACAGCCTGTGCAAGGGAGGATCAATACGGGAAAGGTGAAGGCAGCTGGAGGTATCCCTTCCAGCCTGCAAAAACTTGTCTACATGAAGGGAGCCGGGGAACTGTGGAGATGGATTTAAAGAAGAATTTAAAGAAACAATGCAGCCAGAGGTGCCTTGAAATCAACAGCTATAGTTGGTGAAGTGTTATTTATGCCACAGAAAGATGCTGCACTATGTGGGACTTTGTCAGAAATTAAAATGGGGTCATTTATGTAGGGAGGGGTGATGGTGGAATCTGCTCCATACCAAGTCATAAAACTGCTCCATCAAGTCCAGTACTGTCTGAACTGACTGGCAGCGGTTCGCCAGAGATTTTAGGCAGTAATTTTTCCCAGCCCCACCTGGAGATGTCAGGTATTGAACCGGGGACTTTTTGAATGCAAATCATATGCTTAACCACTGAGCTATGGACCTTCCCTCAACCCTATATTATAACTGATCAAACAATGTGTGTAGAATAGTCCTGATATTTTTGTATGGCTGGAGAAATGTTTGCAGCAGTTCTCATTCATATCTACAGGAGTTCCTCCTTAAAACTAAAAGAGGAATAAGGGGTGAAAGATGGATTGCTAATAGCTTCTTGTTTGGTCAGAGCTCTTCCCTTAATGTACATGCAAGAAAGGTTCTGAAAGCACCATCTTGGCAGCGTTAAAAGCATCTTAAACTTCATATTTCACTCCCTAAAGGCAAAGACTAGAGTCAGATGGAAGGTGATTCATATATCAATATGTCTCCTAGACTGCATTGTGGAATCTTCAATTTCTCGCTACAGGTGGCCTCACAAGCTGTGCAAGACTTTAATAAGGGGAAGACCACCAGAGGCTATGTATCCATTTTCAGGCCTAACATCTGATTGTCTCCTCATACTCAGGAAACAAGGGCTCAGCTCTGAAATACAGATGGAGAAAATTGTTTAACTCAGAAAGACACTCAAGGAATTCAGGATAAACAAAGCCACAAACTGAAAATGCCCATGTTTCAGAATGTGCAAAAATAATAATAACACTGCACTGTTGCAATGAAGCAGGCTCCTGATAAAGATAAAGAAGGCCCAAATGGAAAGATAAAGGGCATTTTGTGCAGAGAATGGGCTCAGAAGCATACCATTCAAAAGCAGCACTGCTTGAATAAGCACAATTGTTTGCATTGTTCATGCAATTCATATGCTAGAGCTGAAATTTGTTGCAACTGTTATCACTATGAATAATGTTAACAAACAAAGTGAAAACTACTCCATGGGCAGATCCGTGCAGATGAAAATGGGTGTGAATAGCTCATACACACCATTTCCTCCCTTACGAGTCTGTGAATTGAATCTTCCCGAGTCCAGGGGCTGCATTACCCAGAGGTATGCATACAAATGCTAAGGCTATTTCATACTAGTTTAGCAAATCAGTGTTTTAAGAAGAAGAACAAAGTCTCCATACAAGTAGTAAGTATAAGTCTCTGTGTACGCCTTCAAAAATTACACACACACATAAGAACATGCACACCCAAGGTATCATTTGAATTATATTTTATTAAATTTCAACATTTTAAATATATACAGTTTTGTATTTTCTCTAATTTTTATTGACTTCCCACCCCTTTTCCCATGAAGTCCCCCCCCCTTCTGCTGCACCTGTCTTCTATCTATCAAATCAGAACCACAGTAATATAATCTAATAACTTCTGTGTCTCATAGCTCAAATCCTGCTCGTGAATTCAACATACAATAATATTTCTTTAAATAGTCCAAAAAAGGCATCTATTCTTCCATTTAAAAACCTTCATCATTAGATTTTTTAAAAAGTTTGTAAAAAAAAAAAATCGCTCTGTTGTCAAATGGCCATAATCCTTTGCATTTGGGATACCTAGAAATCTCAAAAGGTCCCAGCAGTAACGCAATTCATGTGCAATTTCTTCTGAGACTGGCTGCTACCCTGTAGCCGCTTACCTGGGAGTAAGGTTCACTGAACCAAATGATTCATAATAGATATGTATGGGATTGTGCTACAACAAGGATAGGGAAACTGTGGTTCTCCAGATGTTTACAAACTTTTTTAAAAAATATACCCCATCCTTTCAATGAATCTCAGAAGGCCACTGGAGAAAATGTTATTTACTGCAGATAATATAACTGTCTGGTTTGCTACCACATCCTGCATTCGTTTGAACTTCTGGAACTGACATAACCTACTATCTTATTCTTGTCTTGCTTTCCTAGCAGAGAAATTATTCCTCTGGTTACTTGTACAGTCATATTTTTATACATGCTTCAGGTAACTTTGAAACTCGCAGAGTCACACATCCTCAAAAAAGGGTCTTATAGCCCTGCTCCAAAATAAAATAATTGACTCCTAAACACTTTTTCCTTTTGTAGGACAAGTATTTAATCCAAGACATTATCACATTTGCATACCCAGGTTCAAAGGATACTGTGAGCCAGACAGGTCAACAGCTGGTTAGCAAGTACAATAAGGAAATAGGATATTTCATATTTTGAATTTTTTGTCCTGCCATACTCTTGTGTCCGTCAGGATGCTTTAAAATATAACCTTATCTAATATTACAGTCCTAGCTTTGCCTGGAAGTAAGTCCCATTGATCAAAGTGGAATTTATATCTGAGTAAATTTCTGAATAAGATTGTGCTGCAATTTTATCCTGACAGCAATTTTGTTTGGCAAAATCATATTAAGGTGCACAGTCCAGGTGAAGTATTTTGAATACAACTGTGGTTTGTGCCAGGTTTTGCTTTGTTTCTTAATTTGGTTTCTGACACTGCCTGTGATTGCAGAGGCAACAGAGACTGTTTTCAATGTAAACCCATGTGAATACCATTTAATTTCCCCAGAATGCTTCAGATGTTGCAGTGTTCCAGAACATTCTAGGCTAGAGACAGGGAACAAGTGACCCTCCAGATGAATGGGGAGCTAGAGTCCAAGATCTGACAGGCCACAAATATTCCCCGTCCAATTTCCAGTCATGTTTCAGCTGATACCACAAGAAATGGTGGCCCCCATGTTTAGCTACTTCAAAAAAAGTTTATAGCTGCCATTCCTCCTCCCAATATGTCATGAAAAAGCACTATCCAAGTCATTCTGGGCAAACAATATGGCAACTGCTAAAGGAGATAAGACCCCGTTCACCCCCAAATGAGTGGCAAATGCTTACAAATGAGATAATAAAAATGATCTCATCCATATCAATTCATTACTCTTAGTGTTAAGTTTCCTGAAGAATAAAACTGAGTGCCATAGCCCCCATTCAGTTGAAAAAATCATCCATTATGAAATGGACGCATGTTCTTAATTCCCATTACAGTGACAAAGCAGAGACAAATCAGCTTCCCAAAATAAAAATTGGAACCATAAAGTTGGTTTGCTCTGAGTTATGCCATTTTCCCATCTAGCTAGTTTTGTCTGTACCTGCTGGCAGTAGCTTTCCAGGGCATCGGGATCTCTTTCCCAGTCCTAGCTGGAAATGCTGTGGATTGAACCTGAAACTTTCTCCACATAAAATATATGCTTTACCTCTGATCTACAGCCCTTCTCCAAGTTAATTCACACCCATGAAGGCTGCAATCTTGTGAACACTTACCATAAAGTAAGTCTCTCTCAGAATATGGAAGCTTATTTCCAAATATATGTTTTAAAAAGTAGGCTATACTGTTGTTTTGCTGATGAATCAGCTCATTAACTAGCACAAACCTACACACACACACACACACACACACACACACACACTTGTATTTATAACCTGCTGAGCTTATCTGTGTTAAAACATGCAAAGCAGTAGGCTGTATCATTACAGGTCCTAAAAATATTAGAGTTGTGAATGAGAATCTCATAAATGCAAAGAATCTGGTTTTTGTTACCAATTTCTAGCTTTAAAGCATTCCTTGACAGTGCATTAAAAAAACCCCCTACGAAATCTAAAGTGTAACTATGGTGCCATTTCTAAACATAGTAACTTGTTTTCCAAAGGCTTCTAGACCTTTTCAAATGATTGCTTCCTGCCCTTGTTTATTTCTGCCCCCACTCCGCCCTGCCTCATTTAGTGTGCCTATCTATAAGTGCTGCTGCTATAGCTGTATTGTTCTTCCACTCTAAGAAGCACCTCTTATATTTGTTTCTTGCTTGTCACCTTCTTCTTGCAAATTAAAGACGATTTAATCTTTATCCTCCTGGTATGGCACTTTTACCTCATCTAGCTACATCTCAGAGGCTTTTGAAAATGAATTATAAAACTCCTTTTCCCTGGAGTTTATCTGGGGCTTCAGCTCCTATCACTATCCTATGGGCGGGGTATAAATAATAAATTATTATTATTATTATTATTATTATTATTATTATTATTATTATTATTATTATTACTACTACTACTACTACTACTACTCCATTTTGGTCTCTTTGCCAGTGATAATCATTTGACTGATTCAGCCCCTTTTATAGCCTAGGCGGATTTGGAAAGATTTATTCTTTGTTGTCCCTGTTTCCTTCAAGGAGGGTGCCTCAAGAAGCAGCTGGCAGTAATCACTTCAATTCGCTTGACTTGAAATGTTGTTACTTAATAATTTCACAGCCTGATCTTCAAGCTACCTGGGTAAATCATACCCCCCTGAAATGAATGGGCACCAGAGCTGGAATCATTAAAGCATCATATACTTCAAGACCTCAGATTTTTCTTTAGACCTACATGTAGCAAGGGTTTAGATCCCATTCTCACACACTGAAATTAATGACGGACAAAAGGGCTCAACTTTGGGTGCATCATGCTTCTTAAATAACACAGTTGTACCTTGGATCCTGAACGCCTTGGTACTCGGACGTTTTGGCTCCTGAATGCCACAAACCCGGAAGTCAGTGCCCCAGTTTGTGAACATTCTTTGGAACCCAAACGTCGGATGGGGCTTCCACGGCTTCCAATTGGATGCAGGAGCTTCCTGCAGCCAATCAGAAGCCATGCTTTTGTTTCCGAATGTTTTGGAAGTTGAACGGACTTCCGGAACGAATTCTGTTCGACTTCCGAGGTACGACTGTAATCTCTTTCATTTGAATTTAAATATATCCAGTTATTTACTCATGGCAGGTAGATCATGGTAGTCCATGGACTATTGGCATTGTGTTTTGAAAATTATACAGCAAAGAAGTTTGAAAGAAGAAAATTACCAGGTAAGGCACGACACTATGGTGCAATTATCAAGAATCTATGGAACATATAGCTAAAGCAGGAACAATACATAAGAAGAGCCCTGCCAGATTAGGCCAAAGGGTCATATAGATGATCTAGTCCAGCGTGCTCTTCCCACAGTGGACAGCTGGATGCCAGTGGATAGACCACAAACAAGACCTGAGTATGATAGCACTCTCTACCTGTGGTTTAAGCAAGCCATCTTTGTGTTTCTATATAAAAATAATGTAGAAATATTTACCTCTTTGGAACTAACCTAAGTTTTGTTGCTTTTCTTGCTGCTGTGTGGAAAAGCACATAAATCTGAGCTTTGAAGAGTTGTAAGTAAACCATTTTAACTTACCAAACACGTGGTCTCTTTCTATGCTAAGGAAAGTGGGGAACTTTGGAAGCAACTCAGAAGGGGATATTTTAAAGGTCTAACAGCCTATATTTCCATGCTTTTCTTTGCTGTGTGTTTCGTAATTTTAAATCTCTGCTAGGGCTCTCTCATGGGGGAAAAAACTTGCCCCAAATTTGAATCTAGGCATCCAGGGAATTCTCCTTTTTATACATCTTTCCTTACAAAACCAAATTAACCAACAAAATTTTGCACCAGATATGTGCACCACTTAAAAATTAAGTGCAGGAATCAATTGTTACTATTGTTGTGACAATAGACAAGACAGAATCGCAAGTAATCAACTGACAACATAAACTCAGAGTAGCAAATACCATGGAGTTGCCAGTTGGGAGCTTCTCAATGACAGTGTGTGTGTGTGTGTGTGTGCGCGCACACACACACACACTACCCATCAAACTCAGTTCATGCTACAGGTTGAACCATTTTGTAGCATCTGCAAGATTTCAGGTGATAAATATACACTCTGATTAATGCATGAGGTAATCACAGATGACAATGGCATATGTTACATTTAAATATCCAGGAAGATCACTTTGCCACATTTTAAAATGCAAATAATATTTTCCTTGTTTGCCAGTGTGCAGATAGAAGACCTGCCTCTCTGAAGTTAAGCAGTAGAGATCATGTGCACCTCTAAGAAATCTATTAAAGATGCTGATGATAATGATATTAATAATAATAATAATAATAATAATAATAATAATAATAATAATAATACAAAGAGAACACAGATGTGGCTGAGATTAGGGTGGCCACCTGTTCCACTCATTAACCCTAACACTTTATATCAAGAGTTTTAAATACAAGAAGTGAGCCACATCACAGTACTTTGAAACACTGCACTTGCAGTTGGGCTGTTAGTAGTCAGTCAGTCAGTTTTATTGCACATAGCCAAAGGCTGCCACAATGTACACAGAATAATTCAACAATTAAAAGAAAATATACTGGGCTGTTAGTATTGAAGATGGGCCTAATAACTCCTCACTGTGCCACGTTTGTGGGACCATGCCTTCAGAGACATTTTTTAGTGGAGAGGGGAGATTATTACCTTTAACTACAAGCTGGCTGAGGTTCATTTTTATTTCTATTTTTTACACACCCACACCAAAAGCCTTGCCACTTCTTCAAGCAGCATTTGACTGTTCTTAACAGCTTGTGACTAGGTTGCTGAGAGAAGCCAAGCAGATGTTGAAAGTGGTGGCAAGACTTTATATATTCAGTATTCGGTGGAAAACTGAAAGCCTTTGTTATAATTTCAAGCAATAACTGAACAAAAAAAATTCCTTGCAGTAGCACCTTAAAGACCAACTAAGTTAGTTCTTGGTATGAGCTTTCGTGTGCATGCACACTTCTTCAGATACACTGAAACAGAAGTTGCCAGATCCTTCTATATAGTGAGAAGGTGGGGAGGGGTATTACTCAGAGGGGGGTGGGAATGGGTGATTGGCAGATAGCTGTGATGAGCCTGTTGACGACTATTAACGACTGCAGTAGGTCTTACAGGAAAAAGCAAGGGGTGAGAAGGTGAAAAATGGCTTTGTCATGTATAGTGAGATAAGAATCCAATGTCTTTATTCAGGCCAGGTGTCTCCATGGTTTTAAGTTTGGTAATGATTTGCAGACTGGAAAGAGAAGCTGCTGAATTGCACAGCTATCTGCCAATCACCCATTCCCACCCCCCTCTGAGTAATACCCCTCCCCACCTTCTCACTATATAGAAGGATCTGGCAACTTCTGTTTCAGTGTATCTGAAGAAGTGTGCATGCACACGAAAGCTCATACCAAGAACTAACTTAGTTGGTCTTTAAGGTGCTACTGCAAGGAATTTTTTTTGTTTTGACTATGGCAGACCAACACGGCTACCCATCTGTAAGCAATAACTGAGTTATGATTTTAGAGTTCTGTTGCATTTTTAGTCTTATTGTATTTAGAGATGACTGTAATGAAGAAGTATACAAATTGTTGAAGAAAAAAAATAAAATTAAACAAATACTGTCTGTGCAGAGTTAGGCACACGAGGAGCTCTGTTTTAGAGGGGTTAGGTAGACCTAACTCTTCATTGGGTCGGAATGCTCTTGTTATTGAAGATAAGAGGCATATGAAATATATTTGAAATCCAATTTTACAGCTCTGACTTGACATCAGAAGTGGTAAGAAGTGGCTACCCTACCTGCAGCAAGTATCACAGGAAACAGAAGCAGTATGCTTTGCCAAAGAGCTGGCTCTAATGCCTGATACTAATCAAGTCTGCTCAGTTATGGGCTCACACACTAGTACACAATAATGGAATTACTCAGGCCAATTATCTCTGATTTAGATTCAAGCAAATTATGGGACTCAAAGTATATGGAACGATATAATCTCAATTAGCAGAATACGATAAATGGCTGGAACCAACAGAAACCATTGATGTCTAACAGAAGAGCTCTTGATTAAATGTTATCCGATATGCCCTTGAAGGGCATCCACTCTTATTCATGACCAAAAGGTACCAGTGGAAAGGAATAGCTTTGATTGTAACTATTTCTTGTTGAAAAGGAAATCATACACAGATGAGAAGTGAGGTTTCGTTTGCTTGTTGTTCTTTTGTTTACTGCTAACAACACAAACAATACTTGCATATTTTATGCATATTATACGCATATTCACTCTAAGTTTCCTGAACTAATCAGCACATTAGCAGATAAATAGAAGAAAACATTTAACTATATAAAGATAGTAAAGGTAAAGGACCCCTGACAGTTAAGTCCAATCGCGAACGACTCTGGGGTTGCGGCGCTCATCTCGCTTTACTGGCCGAGGGAGCCAACATTTGTCCGCAGACAGTTTTTCCGGGTCATGTGGCCAGCATGACTAAGCCACTTCTGGCGAAACTGGAGCAGCACACGGAAACACTGTTTACCTTCCCACCAGAGCGGTACCTTTTTATCTACTTGCACTTTGATGTGCTTTCGAACTGCTAGGTTGGTAGGAGCAGGGACCGAGCAACGGCAGCTCACCCCGTCACGGGGATTCGAACCGCTGACCTTCCGATCAGCAACCCCTAGGCTCAGTGGTTTAGACCACAGCGCGACCTGCGTCCCTCTATATAAAGTTACTTACATATTAATAACTTATAAAATGATGTTGCAGAAATAAGAGTACCACATGGGGCTTAACTCTTTTATACATGTTAGATGTATAATACATGTGTTTTTTTATGTATGGTCGCTCAGGGTTTGTTTATTTATTTAAAGTGCACAAGCAGTTCAGACATAAGCAGGTGCTTGACGCAAGAGGAGGTCTGATGTCTGATCGGGTCAGAAGCACAAAATGATAGGAACAGAGTCGAGGCTAGCCAAACTGGTGGTAATTCTGTTCTTTGATCAACATGCCAAATGATCATATTCAAAGGAGAGTGGAGTTCCTGTTCCTTTCATAGTTGCATAGAGGAAGGAATTTGGGTTGGATAGCTCAGTTGGAGAGCATGAGATTCTTAATCTCAGAGCAATGGGTTCATGCCCCACGTTGGGCAAAAGATTCCTGCATTGCAGGGAGTTGGACTAGATGACCCTCGTAGTCCCATGCTACAGTTTTATTATTTTAGATGACACTTGCAATGTCAAGCAGGAAAAGGGGGTGGGGTCAATGACTGCACCTCTTCTACAGGTACAGGAATCCTTCATTCCTTTACATCCGGTCACCATGAATCTTCACCTGCCATGAAAGAGAACCAAATAAGATCAATAGCAGTCAGCATGGTATTAGTGCTCAGCTGAAACTTCTGTCACCCATATCACTGCTGCTTACTGAGAGATAGATCAATAGAATAAGACTTGCTGAATTTCTGAGCAATTGTTACCTGCAAAGCCAAGTGGGATAGGGGGACGCATTTCAACGACCCAGTTCTTATCCAGTATCACGTTCTGCTTGTGCTCCTGCAGATGCATATTTGGACAGTTTCCTGCATCTTGTCAATCCATTCCATGCTCTGCTTATGTTTGCTCCAGGGTTCTGCTCCATTTTAGTATCTGACACAGTCCATTCTGTCCCCTTAAAGCCTGCGTAATTTTTCCCCAAGGCCTTCTCTCATTGACTAATGAGCCCCACGGAGAGTCAATCACTCAAAGCATACAACCTCTCTTTTGCAGTATAAGCTTTTGTCTGTGTTTCAAGCAAAGTTGGCCTTAGACTTGATATCCTTTTTGAGGGCACTTGGAGGACTCCTATTTGTCAGATAACAAACCCCTTGGAGATCAGCTTACTGTCTTATTTTAAAATATTTGCTTTTTTTCCAAAGAAAAGAAAAGGAAATAGCTAGCATGCTTTTGTAATTAGAATTGCACTGAACCAGCAACATTGTTGTCTAGTCACAACAGGGCACTCCTTTCATGCTCCCTGTGGCATTCCATGGCAATGGCAAATTGTTTGAACAGATATTGTGATACATGGCTTTGAGCAGTGTTTTTTTTAAGAAAGAAAAAAGGTGCCGGGACTCACCATGTAGTTGTTACAGTAAGTGTCACACTTTTAACATTTGAAGGGGGGGGGGAGGTGCCAGTACTGTGTACCACTTCTTCTTCTTCTTTGGAGATCACTTGTAGCTGAGTAAGATTGTCTTCCTAAACACAGTTTTAACAATGAGTCCGTAAGTGACTGTGGAGGCCAATTCTGAATCCACACGTTCTTCCACAGTGGGGACATTGGTTTCCAGGGGGGAGTTGATCATGGTGTGGATTTGCCAAGTGTGCCTTCCTCTTAGCACGTTTCTCCCTTGTGTCCTGAGTTTGAGTGTCTTCAAAGCCCATGAGACTTTTGATAAAGGCTGTTCTCCAGCTGGAGTGCTCACAGGCCAGTGTTTCCCAATTGTCAGTGTTTATACTACATTTTTAAAGATTTGCCTTGAGAGAGTCTTTAAACCTCTTTTGTTGACCACCAGCATTATGCTTTCCATTTTTAAGTTCGGAATAGAGTAGTTGCTTTGGAAGACGGCCATCAGGCATCCGCACAACATGACCAGTCTAACGAAGTTGATGTTGAAGAATCATTGCTTCAACGCTGGTGATCTTTGCTTCTTCCAGTACACTGATATTAGTTCGCTTGTCTTCCCAAGTGATGTGTAAAATTTTTCGGAGACACCGTTGATGGAATCTTTTGAGGAGTTGGAGATGGCATTTATAAGTGGTCCATGTTTCACAAGCGTATAGTAAGGTTGGTAGTACAATAGCTTTGTAAACAAGCATTTTGGTTTCCCTGTGAATGTCCTGGTCCTCAAACACTCTGCACTTCAATTGGGAGAAAGCCACACTCACAGAGCTCAGGTGATGCTGGATTTTGGCATCAGTGTTGGCCCTTGTGGAAAGATAGTTTCCTAGTTAGGAGAAGTTAATGACATTTTCCAACGTTACACCATTGAGTTGGATTTGTGGCGCTGAAGAGGGTTTGTTTTGTACTTGGTGCAGCACTTTGGTTTTTTTGGATGTTGAGTGATAGGCCAAGCTTTTCGTAAATGTCAGAGCTGCCTCCAGGTCCCAGCTCACAGAGGACCAACGCTAGCCGGTAGTAATGTACAAAAGTCTTTATTGAAGTACAGTTTCCATTTTCAAGCCGCAGCGCGCAGCTCTACGTCTTAGAAGCTAGACCCCCTGTACACCAGTTTAAGACTCTAACCTTACTCCACCTCTTCCGTCTCTCCTTTCTCCTCTGGGTCCTTCTGCCCCCCGGGGTTCCCTCCTTTCTGGACTCTTCTGACGCTGACCCCCCTGACTCCTCTCCCTCCTTTCGGCGGGCTTTAGGACCTGGCTCCCTATCCGGGCTACCAACTGCGCCGCCCTCCTGTACATTTGAACTTGGCGCGCGTGCCCAGCCTCCAACCTTCCTCTTGACCGTTTCCTCGCTCTCCGATGGAGGCGTGGCCAATTCTGACTCATCTCCCCCCCTGGCGGTGAGCCGCCTGATCCCGATACCTGGGACTCCTCCCCCCTACTGCGCTCTGGTGGGGAAGCTGGTCCTGATTTCCAACTGCTGCTCTCTGAGTCCCCTCTGGCCCCTTCTTCCTGGGGTGTCCCCCTAGGCACCCCCCTTGCTCTGACCATGGGAGCCCCTTTCTGTGAATCTTCCGATTCGCTGGAAAGACTCAGAGACCTTGGGCCGCTGTCATCGCTAACATTTCCTTCGGATTCCTCCCCCTCGCTCTCTATTTCCTCCCTTTCCTGTGCCTCTGCTCCTGAGCCCCTGACAGTAAACTTCTTCAAAGATATTTAGGATCGTTTGGAGGTCATCCTCTGAGTGTGTGCACCCTACATTGTCATCAGCATACTGAAGTTCTGTGACGGAAGTTATGGTAACCTTACTCTTTGCTTTCAGCCTGCTCAGATTGAAGAGCTTTCCATCTGTTTGATATATGATTTCTATTCCGGTGGGGAGTTTCCCTTTGACAAAGTATAGGATCATGGCAATGAAAATAAAAACAACAACACTGGCTTTGGGGGACTTAATCTGAAAAGGAAGGGGTGAGAGAGAGAGACCACAATTCCATTTTGCAACTGAGACAATGAGACAATGAGACAATTTCCACCAGTACTGTTGACAGTTTTCTCCCGTAATGAATGCTTATTTCCAAGTCTCTTGTGTTTCAATTATTAATAATTTATTGCCATTGTGAAGAGAGTGCACCATTAAACAGAGGGGAGTACGATATATATATATATATATATATATATATATATATATATATATATATATATATATGCTTTCGTAGATTTTCACGGGTATAGAAATGCAGGTTTTGGTGTCCTCGGGTGTCTTCCCGTGTAAAAGTTGGGGTGTCTAGGCGACGTTTCGACGAGGTCTCACTCGTCATCTTCAGGCTGGTGCTTTCGGCTTCTTGTTACTGGAACAGAGCAGGATCTCAGTGTTTGAGTTCCTATAAATACTGTTGAGGAGGTGTGGTGTATAGCCTCCAATGTTCTGGGCAGAGAGGAAGTTCCCAGGCTAGTGTGCCTTTTCTTCTTTTGTTCCTTAATTACTTGAGGGATATCTTGAGTGATTTCTTGAGTGATATCCTGAGTACCACTTAGGTGGGTCATTAGGTGTGGATTAGTTGCTAAGGCCTTTGTGTCTTGACCTCTTGAACTTTGTGAAGAGTTTTTCTGAGAAGATGGCTGTACTGCACTTAGTTGTGCTCTGGCTTGGCTTCGTGTATAGGGGCGAGCTGTGGTTTTGTGGCCTGTGCCAGCCAGATCTGTGTAGGGATTGCAGGGGGGTGCAGCATCCGGAGGTGCCACCATGGTTTGGCTACTGGATGGTGTCTGTAATTTATCTGTGGAGAGGGTCTGGGTTTGGATCTGGTGTGGTTGATTGGTGATGGCGTTCTGTGTGCCTCTGGCTCTGGTGTCAGTTTTTGTGGGGAGGGCTAATTTCCAGATGTCTGGCAAGCGGGATGTGTCGTCACGCTTGTTCATGTTGTGAGGGTGTTTCTCTATCTCGATGGCTTCCATGATTATTCTCTTGTGGTGATGTTCCATGTTAAAGAGCAATTTGGAATCTGCAAAATTAATTTCGTGTCCTGTTTCTTTCATGTGTTGGAAAAGAGAGGAAGTTTTTTCTTCTTTTTTGACGGCATTCTTGTGTTCTGCAATACGTGCATTTATTCGTCTGTTTGTTTGTCCAATGTACGTGGCTGGGCAGACTTTGCAGGGTATTTCATAGACCCCTTGGTTTTCCAACTGGATTTTATCCTTGGGGTTTCTGAGGATATTGGCTATTTTTTGGTTGGTGCAAAAGGCTGTTTTGATATTGTGTTTATGGAGGATTTTGCTAATTTTATCTGTAGTGCCCTTGATATAAGGAAGGAGGGCCATGCCATTGTTTTCTTCTGTGTCTTGGTTTTTGGGGGGTGTTTCTTTTTGGATTAGCTTCATAACCCTGTTTTGCTGGTATCCATTGGCAATTAACACATTTGAGAGATTCTGTAACTCAGTTGTCAGGTGGTCTTTGTCAGCCAGGCGTTTGGTTCTGGAGCCACCACCACCCTGCACAAATAAACTCCGTAGCCAAGACTCTCATCTCCAGAACCAAACGCCTGGCTGACAAAGACCACCTGACAACTGAGTTACAGAATCTCTCAAATGTGTTAATTGCCAATGGATACCAGCAAAACAGGGTTATGAAGCTAATCCAAAAAGAAACACCCCCCAAAAACCAAGACACAGAAGAAAACAATGGCATGGCCCTCCTTCCTTATATCAAGGGCACTACAGATAAAATTAGCAAAATCCTCCATAAACACAATATCAAAACAGCCTTTTGCACCAACCAAAAAATAGCCAATATCCTCAGAAACCCCAAGGATAAAATCCAGTTGGAAAACCAAGGGGTCTATGAAATACCCTGCAAAGTCTGCCCAGCCACGTACATTGGACAAACAAACAGACGAATAAATGCACGTATTGCAGAACACAAGAATGCCGTCAAAAAAGAAGAAAAAACTTCCTCTCTTTTCCAACACATGAAAGAAACAGGACACGAAATTAATTTTGCAGATTCCAAATTGCTCTTTAACATGGAACATCACCACAAGAGAATAATCATGGAAGCCATCGAGATAGAGAAACACCCTCACAACATGAACAAGCGTGACGACACATCCCGCTTGCCAGACATCTGGAAATTAGCCCTCCCCACAAAAACTGACACCAGAGCCAGAGGCACACAGAACGCCATCACCAATCAACCACACCAGATCCAAACCCAGACCCTCTCCACAGATAAATTACAGACACCATCCAGTAGCCAAACCATGGTGGCACCTCCGGATGCTGCACCCCCCTGCAATCCCTACACAGATCTGGCTGGCACAGGCCACAAAACCACAGCTCGCCCCTATACACGAAGCCAAGCCAGAGCACAACTAAGTGCAGTACAGCCATCTTCTCAGAAAAACTCTTCACAAAGTTCAAGAGGTCAAGACACAAAGGCCTTAGCAACTAATCCACACCTAATGACCCACCTAAGTGGTACTCAGGATATCACTCAAGAAATCACTCAAGATATCCCTCAAGTAATTAAGGAACAAAAGAAGAAAAGGCACACTAGCCTGGGAACTTCCTCTCTGCCCAGAACATTGGAGGCTATACACCACACCTCCTCAACAGTATTTATAGGAACTCAAACACTGAGATCCTGCTCTGTTCCAGTAACAAGAAGCCGAAAGCACCAGCCTGAAGATGACGAGTGAGACCTCGTCGAAACGTCGCCTAGACACCCCATCTTTTACACGGGAAGACACCCGAGGACACCAAAACCTGCATTCCTGTACCCGTGAAAATCTACGAAAGCATATATATATATAATCTCCATGTAGCACAATAACTGCTGCCTTAGCAATACACATATACAGCATAAGCATTCACAGAAGGGAGAAACACTTGCTTATTCTTTTCCTGATATTAGTGGCTTGCACTTAACCTTGAACTCCACGGCTTAACAGCCATAAAGTAAAAAGGGATGCTTCCAACTGCAAAGGCTGAAAAAACTATGGCGCTGTGATAAATGTAATGGCTTGGAGCGCAACCCAGCCAAAAGTAAGCATTTGAAAGTTGTGGTCCTAATTATTCTTAATTTGGGCAAATTCATTGGAATGAATGGGATACCATAGGCTTGCAATCTTACTCTTTCAGAAGGAGTCAGTGGGATTTCAACGTGCTTAATGTACTCTGGATCAAAACAATTTCTAAAACTGTTCATCTGTTCTAAAACTGTTCTCCCTTATTTTTCTGTATCGGTGCCATTCTCTTTGACATTCTGTTCACATCATAGATAGTGGGACTTTGGTAATTGGCTCATGGCAGCACACATGAAGAGCACCAAAGATAGATCCCTTAAACTTGCTTCCCTCTGCTCCCCATCGCAGCTGCCTCCCAGAAGCAAGTTGGGTGAAATACCTTTTCATGGTTAAGATTGCCTTACGGCATTGTTTGGGCAGGGGGAATGAACAGAGAGATAGCTGGTTCCCATGCCTCTAACACTGACCTTCTATTGGCCCAGGTGGAGGTGCCAGTAAAACACTGTGGCTGATTTCCCTGCTTCTGGATTATGAGTGGGGAAGGAGGGAGCCATTAAAGCCTGGTCCATCCCAGTTCTCAAAGGGAACAGGACTAAGATCACCACATCCCATTTCTAGGTGGATTTTTAATGCAGAATACATAGAAATCACCCCAGATACACATATCTAAAGTACTTATGAGATGATCTGAAGATTGTGCTCTGCCTCTGTTCCCCTCCAGGAAACTTATAGAATATTGCAGGCATGTCCAACCAGTCGACTGCGATTTCCCAGTCAACTGTGGGGCATCCATGGTCGATCCTGGTTGATTGTGTGATCCTGATCGATTGACCAAAAAACAAAAACAAAAACACCCTCCCCCCCAAAAGCTCAACAACTTTGGTCAATCCAATGGGTAGATCACTGCCAATTTTTTAATAGTGGGAGTAGATCACAGTCTTTTGGGAGCTGGATGTGCCTGGAATATTGTATACAGATGCCCACAGCCCGAGCATCTGATGCTTGCTTTTGCATGCTTTCAAAGCTTAAATATTAATCATATTCAAAATGATAGCTGTCTTTTGATTTCCATGTTTGTTAGCGAATTAGATAATTCCATATTAAAATGCAAACAAAATCGAAATTCTCCTTCCCTAGCCATTGCTGCTCTTCACATTGACAAACCCAATCTAAGCTTCCAGAACAGAAGAGAACAGAAAAGAAAAGAAAAGAAAAGAAAAGAAAAGAAAAGAAAAGAAGCGCAAACTTTTCTGAACAGTTTGCTTTGGCAGAAAACATATGCATGTCATTACAGTGACACAATTAATGTAACTGTTTTAATTTTCATTTTGCAAAACTCTCTCTATACGGTTCTGTGAACTGTGTAATTTACTCTCAAGTAGCAATCTTCTTTCTGCCTACGGGGGAGAGAGGATAAGACACCCCCCCCATATACACACACAAAGTTTTTGACAAAAATTATGAAGGGAGGGAATCCTTTTTTTTTAAAACAAACTGTTTCAATATTTTGTTAAAAAAAGAAGAGAGTGATCTGATCCTTTTATAGCTTCAGCATGCTTAGAAAAGAGCACCTGCAAAGCACACTGGACTGTAGATTGCTCTTCAATATGGAAATAAATGACCAAATGCTCCTTTTCTCTTTGTAAAGAAATGCTGGATGAAATTGCTTTCAAGATGTGCAAGTCTGAACAGCAAGAGGAAACCTGAACAATATTCTCAGCCAGTGCAAATCTCAAAAGCTAAGGTTATCATTTCAAAGCCTCTTGTCTCCTGTCTAATAGGAAATATTGAAATGGAATGCAATGTAAGGCAGTTGATATCCCAGGATGCAGGAGAACTAAATTCAATTCCCTGGCATGGAAAACTTGAAGTACATTGGTCAAGTGATTTATTGAAAACCCTGGGCCAGCAGAAATAGTGTAATATCTGGAGAGGGAAGTGAGTGGGTGGGTGGATGGATGGGTGTAATACCTAGAGAGGAAAGAGAGAGGGAGGGAGGAGTGACATCAGAATTGCACCAGTGTGTATACTATGTGACCTGAACTGCCTAGAGATGGCATGGGAAAAGCTAACTTCATGTGCGGTGGTAGTGGTGGTGGGGGGAGGGTGAAGGCTGGGAAGTTGGGGGTGGCCAGGCACCCACAAAGAATTGTGGGTGTCTGGACCCTTAGGACCCCCTGGAGTTGGTGCCAGTGTGTGCTGTTCTTGTCCTCTAATGGCAGATAAAGGTAAAGGGACCCCTGACCATTAGGTCCAGTCGTGACCGACTCTGGGGTTGCGGTGCTCGTCTTGCTTTATTGGCCAAGGGAGCCAGTGTACAGCTTCTGGGTCATGTGGCCAGCATGACTAAGCCGCTTCTGGCGTACCAGAGCAGAGCACGGAAACACTGTTTACCTTCCCACTGGAGTGGTACCTATTTATCTACATGCACATTGACGTGCTTTCGAACTGCTAGGTTGGCAGGAGCAGGGACCGAGTAGCAGGAGCTCATCCCGTCGCGGGGATTCAAACCACTGACCTTCTGATCGGCAAGTCCTAGGCTCTGTGGTTTAACCCACAGCGCCACCCGCATCCCACAAGGCACTAAAATTATCCATGCTAAGAAGTCCCATTGATGTAGGCATGTGAAGAAATAAAGAACGTGTAAACTGATGGGAGCATGAAGTTTCCAAGCAGTGCTGAAGAAGCTAAACATTGGGATTCCATTTACACATGCATTGCCACTGGGAGGCTGCCATCGGGTCATAGGGTACTAACTTTCCATCAGCTGCAGTCACAGTACCACTGCCTGCCCATAGGAGGCTTTTGAACTGGGCCTCAATTTTCTTTGTTGGATATAGCTCTATCGAAGTTATTGCCAGCGATTCAAGTTGTTGCATGCTTGAGTAATCATGGCAGATAAAATCAGGTTACATTGCAGAGTTGGTAAGTGTGGTCAATAGCCAGGGGAAACTGCCAGCAGATCTGAGATAAAATGATATATGACATAATTGTCTGAAATATGCATAATATCTGGGGTTTTGTTTTTTGTTTTTTTTTAAAAAAACAAACAGCTCTAGCATCCTCCTTCTAGAGATAATTCCTGGGATCGCAGAGTGTAGCAAGATGAAAAACTGATAAAGGACACCTATGGACCATTCCTAAACAGCAAGTTCTATTAAAACCAATGGGTCTTTTGTGGCAGCAGACATGCTTCGTACCCAGAATGCACTGGAACTGTAGCTTCCAATTCAGGAAAATATCTGCCCACAATGTCAGATAGATCCTTGGTAGATAATTCGTTAAGTGCTGCACAGAAACCTCCAAGGTCCTCTCCCTACTCACCACCTGCCTAGCTTTTGAGAATACAGAACATGAAGGCAATACAACACATGATTAGAATGTTGGGATGGAAATACTGAAAAATAAGCAAAGTTTTTGGTTTTTTTAAAGCTCTCTCACATCTGCATGTGACCTCCTCATCAAGTGCAGTCATCAAGTGACAAACATATATGTATGGAGTACCCCTGGAATAACTCAGTTCTAATACCTTATGACTAGAGAGCTGCTGTATAACAACAGAAGAACCCACCTGCATAGCATCTGAAATTTTCAACATTTTTAGTACTTGATATCCAAAAAAATGAGATTAGTTCCCCAACCAATGATTGTGACATTTTTTGTTTTAAAAAATAGAATTTTGCAAGAATCTAGTCTAGGTCCATCACAAGAACAACCACATAATGGCCCATCACAATGTGTATCCATCAAGGCAAATACTTTTTTCTAGTGTGAACTTGAATACCCATTCATATGGGAAATCCTGTCAGTTTCCCACTGCACAAACAGCAGTTGTAACATGGAAGCTGCAGTTAGGGTGATACATAAATGCAAGGAATTGTAAACGAGTCCATGTAGTGTTGCATGGGCTGCCATCACTTTAATTAGAAAGCTGTCCTTGGCATGTTATAGCAAATCTTTTCAGATGGTTCTCCGTAAGACAAGCTAGCTTGATCCAGGTGTTGATTTTTGAGGTCAACCTATCCCCATGGATGGATTAAATACTTCATGCTACATAAGCAGACACAACAATATGTACTGTTATGATGGATCTGAACTTTCCTGAAAAGAGAGAAAATGTTTGTGTTGACATTCTAGGGCTGGAGATAATGTTGTGGATCATAGTTGTTGGACTACAACTTCTATCATTCCTGACCATTGGTGAAGCTGGACGAGGATGATGGGAGTTGTGATCCAAAGCCACGTAGCAGCCAAAGGTTGAAGAGCAGTCTTGTAGATCACACCATGATGTATAGAACGGCTCGTTCGACAGGGCTCGGGGCTTTAAAGTATCTTTCAAATAGAATCAGCTCCTATCACCGCCACCACTTCCTGCCTCCAAGCAAAACTGTTTTTGAAACCTAGAGCAGTTTCATAAGTAATGTGAGATGCAGCATGGTGGGCTTCCTGAAGAAGAAGTGGAAGAGATGATGCAAATGAATCTTTAAATTACAGGGGGTTAGTCAGTACCTATTTCTAGGTGACAAGTAAATATGCTGCACTTTAAGCAACCGTTTGGAGCATGGGCAGTAGGCTGTTTGGTCTGTGGAAGAGCTATGGTATGTTAAAAGTCCCAAGGACCAGATAGAGAGACCTGGAGGGCCACATTAGAACCTCAGACGCAAGGTTCCCACCACTTACCACCTTGGGCTGCTGTTTTCACCCTTCTCTCTACACAAATTGTTGTGTGTGTTGTTGCATTATATTTGTATGTACGATTATATTTGTATGTATGATGAATCAACTTGGTCCATTACACATGTTTGTTCGTATAAAATGAACATGCTTTGGATGGTGGTGAAGAAATGTGCAGTCCCAGCCTTAGCCCCTTCAAACGCATCATCTAAAGTAAGGGGGACTCAATTTTAGCATTTGTTGGCATGGAGAAGAGCTCAGTCAAGCGCTATCGAGAAGGAATCTGTGACAGGGGAACAGCATCACAGCAGCCAATTTTGCTCTCCCACCTACAGACACTCATTAGAATGACTGTAGAGGGACCTCACCTATATGTGTGCACATTCCTGGATGCTTTTAGGCTGTCCCTGTGATGACACCTTCACCTCATAAAATAGGGCAGAATTATGATTTCCATAGTGTATGTAGATAGGAGTGGCATGGGATTTAGAGATTATGACATGTCAACAATCCCTGGTGAGTGTACAGTTAAGCAGAGATTCAGCCAGCTTAATCCTTCAATCTCATATCTTCCCCTGCAGGGCACCACACTTGTGCCTAGTTTCTCATAGTCCAATTCAATATACATTTACCTAGAAACAACCCCCACCAGGTTCAACTAACTCAGAGCAGACCCACTGAAATCAATGAACTTATATTATTCATGACTAGCTGATATCCATTTATTTCAGTCAGTCTATTCTGCATGATTTAGTTGCATACAATCCACTGCATTCAGTGAAATTTGCTCCCAGGGAATTGTCATAAGATTCCATCTGTACAATCCAATCTTATGCATGCTTGCTCAGAAGTAAGTCCTATGTTGTTTCATGAGCCTTGCTCACAGGAAAGATGCTTAGATTTCACCTGTAGACTCTTTTTTCCACACTAAAATGGCAGGCATAACTTGACTTTTATAAAACCAGACCTTGTAAAAATGCAGGCTGGTTTGAAATAACCGCACACATGGAAATGTTGCAAAGGGGATTAAAATGTTTAGTGTAAAATGGGTGTTCTTTGTGCATAGTAACATCTATTACCCCAAAGAGCTCATAGACATAGTTTGCCCCTATTGGCCCTCATAGCATCTTCGTGTCATAAATTTGATAGACAGATAGTGAGATGCCCAATGTCCCCCAGTGACCTTCATGATTGAGCAGGGATGTGAATCTAGGCCTCAGTCGAACACAGCATATCCACTACACCACAGTGGACTAGCTTTTCCTAAAAGTCTCTAGCTCCAAAAACAAAAGACCATCACCCCCCCCACACACACACAGTATTGTGAAACAGTTTATTAGTACAACAATACCAAAGTGACCCTTCAGGCTTCGCCACATCTGCTGTTCCTGCTATCTACAGAGCCTGGCAGAAAATTATACACATCTCTAAATGCTACTGTTGGAATATGCACTTCAGAAGAAAAAGAAAGAGAGAGAGCCTGAGCACATCTGGATCGTACAGCTGGCAAGCAAATTGTGGGTAGTTGAAGGGTGGCAAGAAAGAAATTGACCATTAGAAACAAAATTAGATCATAAAGGTTATATAAAAATTAAACATATGTCACTGTGTATTCAAATTAATCAGCTGGATGAAAGGAGGGAAATTACAGACCAAAGGCCCACTTTAAAACTCATTAAGACCAATAGAAAGATCTCCATTTGCTTCAAGTATGATTTATTTTGTCCATCTTCAGTGGATGCTGTTGATACAATAATATGCTCTAACAATATGAGCATATCATATCATTACCTATAAAGCAAGTCTCAAGGCTGTTATCTAGGGGGAAATAGGACAGGCATCTGAAATCTCTGTGACATCTGTTGAAATCCCCCTTTTTGAAAGTTTCTATTAAAGTGAAAACCTCACATTAGACATGAAGTCTCACTAGAACAATTGCAGGCGTCACATCTTCCTGCCAATGGTACACAAGGGACACAACAGCAAATCTTTGGTTCCTCTCTGTGGTTACAAGAGGGCTTTGCTCCTCTTGCATTCCCTTGCCATTGCTGAAGCATGAAGACAGTCAGGCCTGACCCACCCATGCATTAAAAGGAGGCGAGGATGAATCCATAGGTGGTAGAATGAACACGATGGAAGCTGCTCTCAGATCCTCTTTGTGGGCTTCCCAAAGGCATCTGGTTGGCAACTGTGAGAACAGAAAGCTGGACTATATGGGCCACAAGCTTGATCCAACAGGCTCTTTTTATATTCTTATGACGATACTCATCCACATTAACAATGCAATATGGTAGTGATAGATAACAATAGGGGAAGTGACCGAAGTGCTTTGATCTTTAACACTACTTCCTATGTATCTACTCAAAGGCAAATCTAATTGAATTCAGTGAGACTTCTTTTTAGGAATGTCCCCATAACATGCAGCCATATTTCACCCTGGTATTGGTTTATACTTAGATTAAATAAATCTTGAGCTTCATTTCTTCAGGACCACCATACTGTATTTTTTATTATGTAGTTAGTGGGAAGGAAGTTCTGAATGAAATCTGATTTCTTCTTGGACCCAAATCCTAGGATATATCTTCAGATTCTCCTTCTGGAAATGAAATCTCTTTTAGTGAGCTGCTGTTCAGATTTTTATTATTATTAAAGAAAGAGTAATGTACTTTTTGAGGCAAACAATACAAAAGAATGAAATAATTATGAGCTAAAGAACAGGGAAATAGGTCAAATATATAAACCAGTTTATAGCTTAAGAACCTATGAGGGGGGCATCTCAAAATCCAGTCATATTGATAATCCCTTGAATTGTGTCAAGCTATCAAGCAAGCAAGCATCATGAGACCACTTAGCTGCTCTGCAATGCAAGTTAAACCAAGTGGAAACGTAAAAGATTTATAGCAACAAGATATCTTGGCCCAGACCCTTTTGAGCTTCATTTAATAAAGAGCCTGAGGAGAGGAAGCAAAACTGATCCTGGAGCAATCTTCTCAAGTCTTCAGGGCATTATTCATGTTATTTCAGCCTCAGAAGGCACTAAACAACTACGTCTGAAGCACAGACAAAGAAGAACCAATTATTCTGGCATGGCTTTCTTTCTAGTGAAATGTAGAATTCACTGTAGCACCCGTCAGTTGCTTTTCCCTCATGCAATTACAGTTGTGTGAAGGGGAGAGTGGGGCTAATACCAAATGCCTCACCCTTCCAGTAGGTCCCCTACCAGCCCTGCATCCATGTCTTCCACATGCTGGGCCTGAAGTACAGAGCCTTTGAAAACTATGCATGAACGCTCCTCTTCCAACATTTCTCCAATGAAAATAGGGACGTCCCATTCTGTAATGATAATGTTACTGTTTATACCCCACACATCTTGCTGGGTTGCCCCAGCCACTCTCGGCAGCTTCCAACATATATAAAAACATTAAACATTTAAAAACCTTCGCTATACATGATTGCCTTCAGATGGCTTGGGAATCAGATAACGGCATACCCTCCAACATTTCTCCAATGAAAATAGGGACATCCTAAGGAAAAGTGGGACATTCCAGGATCATCAAGAAACTGGGACAGCTTCTTTAAATCAGGGGCGTCCTAGAAAATAGGACACTTGGAGGGTCTGTGAATTTCCCCAGATTCCTGTGAGTAAGCTGACCAGACTGTCCCAACCCAATTTATCCCAGATTGGCTAGATTTTGTTCCGGCTTTGGCCAAATCCAGTGCACAGCTTTAATAGGAACTAGAAACTGCTGGATGTGGAAGTGATTTGTGCTTCTGCCTCTCTCCACCGACACTTATACACTCTCACTCACTCTCTAAAACTCTCTCACAATTTCTCTTGAAGTATGTATCCCTCTGTTATGTTGCTTTTAACTACAAACCACAAGCATGCTTTCGCTATTCTAAGCCTCTCCTTTACTTCCTCGTACATTCCAATGACATTTAATCAAGGACGAAATGCACCTGCGTGAGAACATCCGGCTCTGTTGGTGAGAACGAAGAGTGCATATTATTGAACAACCTGGAAACAGAACTGGCAAAATTCAAACTGGTTGATGGATTTGCAGGTGGGACAATCTCTTCAGGACTGGGACAACGAGATTGGAAATTGAACTCTTTCCACAGATTTTGCCCGTGAATTCCATATGTATTATACACATCCCGAGGTGTTTTTGTTGTTGTTGTTGTTTTACTGTGCAATGCAAAAAGGAATAGAACTGTTAGCGCAGGGAGTAGGGGCAACCCTATTTTTTGATTGTCAATCTGAAGCAAGCACCAGATCATCTGTTTGCCAAGTCTGAACAGGAGGCAAACATTTTAATGATGTTTCCCTCTATTACTTATTTACATACTTTGATCAATAATCTCGTTAACAGGTCCCCAGTTAGTACATATGCAACTGTTGCTATTTAACAACACTGGGCGGATTTCTTTTCTTCTAATTTTATATTGCATTTTAATAGCACTGTTAAAAGGGAATTAAATCCATAAGAACCTACACCTGTTCACACCAAATACACAACTAGATTGCTATTTGATGAATACAACAATGTACTCTGAAATCCAATGTGTTTTGTTTTTTTAAAAAATATATACTTAGTTTTCTTTGTGCATAAATGTTATGAAGCATGACAGGTGTCCTATTATAATTTTGCATAGAAATCATTCTCCAGGGTGTGTGGGTTCGTGTATTTGTATGTGTGAATGTGAATAAGTGTGTATGAGAGAGTGAGAGAGAAAACACACAGAGACATCAGGGCGTAACAGGGGAGAGGTGTAGTGTGGTATAACAGGGCGACGGGCACTTATATGCGCTCCACCGACACACGCAGGGGCTGTGAACAGAACCTCTGCATGAAATGCTCATCATCTGTACATGGGTGCTTCAGTTTCTATGTCATTTGAATAAAAGAAGTTACCAGTGCCCAAGGATGCAATCCTGTAAATGTGTACTTACCTGAGGGTCAGTCTCATTAAATTCAATGACACATTTACCTTTAGAAAGAAGGTAACATGTATTGTACTTGAATTTAGGGAGAGGGAAGAAACTCGATTTTCTTTGCATTTTAATAAGAAACTACCCAGTTCAGACTTCTCAAACCACTATATGAACCGAAACACAGCTGGCCTTTGAAATTTACACTTATCTGAATTTTGTGACGCAGTTTTCCAACCAAACACTGTTGTTGGTTGTTGTTTTTTTTAAAAAAATACATTTATACACAGAAACTGTGAGTAAAAATACATTAATGAAAGTACATACAAAACTACATTCTATCTGGAAAATTTGCTCACAAAGATGTGTACCCTAGTCAAAAGTACATCTAAAAATGTGTTTATTAGGAGAGATCTGCAGTAAAGCACAGGTGAATTTTCATGATAATTTTTCTTTTAAAAAAATTGGGAACTTTCTTTTGATGCAGAATTATGGCAACTCTACTATGCAACGCAAGCACCTTGCACAAAGCACAAGATCCATCATTTATGGGCTATTTTGCACATGCATGCCGACCGCCTCTCCCCCCCCCCCCCAGGTGAACGCAGTGCCCTTGGTTATGGGAAAGAGAGGTGCAAAGTGTAACAGAGGGCCATCTCATACAATATAGCAGAACCAGTTAACCACGATGGGTTCACACAATGCATTTCAAGCTGGGAAATCTTAACAGTCAGGCGGAATTATATAGACAGGGGGAAAGAGTGTCACCATCTGTGAACTGGACTTTAAGAACACCAGCTGGAGGAAAGAAAGAAAAAAATCAGTGCCAAAAGAAGTGAAAAGGGATCACCTGCGCCCAAAAGACAGCCACGCACAATGGAAGAGTTCAAGTAGATGGAAACACTAAAAGATTTCTGTAAATTATTATTGTGACTGATTATTTTATAGCGTTGCAGGCAATCATGGTGGTTTATAGAACCAAATAGCCTGCAATGTCTAGAGAGTATATAGCACAGCTGTGGTGGTACAGTTAGTGGAGGGTATAAGCTAAATATCATTTGTCCATGCTCAGAAGCATAATTGCTTTTGTCCTAAGTGGTTATTTTTGTGTCACTTTAGATTATTGTCCCCTTTGCCTTTCTAGAGCACAACACAGCTTCAAGCTGAAATGATAGCAGTACTAGGTCTAGAACGATTCCATTTAAACTGAATAACATTGCCGAGGCGTTCATTAGCAAAGCAGTTTAGATGCCTGATATACCAGCAGAAACTAGCAATTTTCTTGGGAAGAAAAATCATTGAAGATTTGACAGTGATACTTTTGTGTCCAACGATAAAGAACTTCTTGAGCCTGTTTTGTAAGTGATATCATATTTTAATGTTTAAAAACAGCTTCCAGTTACTAATATTTGGCATACATGCATTGTGCTAACATTATAACAATAAAAACGATTTGGACTGTGCAGTTCTTAGCCAAAGGGTCCCAAACATTTGCAGCAATGTCCATGAAAGCAGCCCAGAGCTACCCCTCAATAATTTTTCATTTCATTTATTTATTTGCTTTCATCTAGGAATTGCTTCTGGTAAAACATCATGAAGCCCTTTTAGAATAAGGACACCAGTGATTAGAAATAATTAAGATCAATTCCATACATACAAACAATTTCAAATACAGCACAGAAAAACACTGGGATACAGATCTGCACTTAAAAAGCTGGTAGAAAAAGGGAGATCTTCAATAGGTGCCCAAAAGACAAGAGAGACAATGCCTCTCTGATGTTCTCCAGCTTCAGTTCTAGACAAGTAGTTTGTATTCTTTGTGTGTTTGAAAATAATAAAGGGGGAAAAACTACCCAATTTTGAAACTGACCCTCTTATACCTTTATTTTAAAAAATTATCATGTTTGTAGAGTTTAGCCTATTTACTGGGCTTGGTAATGTCATCTCAAAGTGAAGCGGCATTACTCTGATTTTTATATATTACAAATGACATCAGCCTGGAAAACTGGAACAGAAACTTCCCCAAATATCTGAAGTCACTCCCAGGGATGGGGAAAAATGTGTCAATTTCAGTTTCTCGTTGACATATCCTGCTTGCCCTTTCAAGTGAATGTGGAAATAGTGAGGCTTTCAAGTGCATTTGTGAAACATCATCATAGAAGAATGAGTTTAAAAAGCAGAGGCTGGATACTTCTCTCCTTTTTTTAATGTGGTTCCTACTTTAAACGGTAACACTGCTTTGTAAGCTGATCTGCACTTCTAATTAAAAGCACTTCCGCTGACTGAAGATCGTTGGTTGAATCAGAATGTGTTTTACAAGTTAAACCTACCCAGTCAGAAGCACTAAGTTTAATAGAGCTCACACACAGGAAGCTATGCATAGTGTGGCCTGTTCCAGTCAACTGGGAATTGTGCTATCATTGCTTGATTTAGGTTTGATGAGGCCCTAAGCTACTGAAGGTAATGGGGCCTTTTATATGTCCAGCTGTCCTTTGTCAACAACAAATTGTCACTGTTTTTTGTGTTGAATATATGCAATATGGTAATTTATGGACCTAATAGGTATCTAAAGCCATTTGCCATGCAACCAGTCCATGCAGAATGGAGGCGCCCTATATATAGAAATGAGCAAACCAGTGATATTTTAGGGAGCAGGCTAGCAGGCAGGGCCCATTATTTACAGCATGGGAACCTACACAACACAAAACACTGCTGCTGTATGTAGGTTTTATTTTATTTGTTTTTTATCTTATATTTTGGAAATGTGCATCCTGTTTTTTTCAACAAATACCAGATTTTTAGAAGACATCTGAAGGCAGCCCTGTTTAGGGAAGCTTTTAATGTTTGATGTATTATAGTATTTTAATATTTTTTTGGAAGCCGCCCAGAGTGGCTGGGAAAGCCCAGCCAGATGGGCGGGGTATTAATTTATTATTATTATTATTATTATTATTATTATTATTATTATTATTATTCCCTTTAATTTTTAGGGGGGCCCCCAAGAGAGTGGGGCCCTAAGCTATAGCTCGTTTAGCTTATACGTAAATCCAGCCCTGGTGTCTATGTCTGTGTTTAAGTACAGATCAATGTAGCTTCATGTATTTTTGGATACTCTTTGGTGGTGTAGCCTGTGATGATAAGTTCCCGCAGCTCAAAGTTTGCCACATCACTGCAGGGAGGTACGCACAGAGCAGAGCACTGCTCTGGATCCCTGGGAAACATTCTAAATGCCCAGACATTAAGATGGGGGATATTGCTCCTCCTCACAATAAAAGTGAGAATGTTTTGGTGGTATTCATCATGTCAGGGTAAGTAGTAATACAGTGAAGCATTGCCTTTTGGGAGACGAGCAACTCCATGGAAGGGAGGCAAGACTGATAGATCTGCATAAAGTGAACAATAGCTTGTCTATGGAAATTTGCATTCTCTTCCATCATTTCAAGGATAAAATCTGTCATGTGCCAAACACCCCCCACCCGTGAGGAATGATGTGCTGTTTCTTTTGGAAACATGCATGCATGCCTGTACTTATCGAGCTGAATTAGATGCTTGATAAAGGAGACAAAGTGATAGAATTATATGGTTCCCTCCCTGATTTTGACCTACATATGTGTCTTAGCAACTTACTCTTAAAGAAGAACTGTGATTTTGTTAGTTTCAAATAGATGGGAAATCGGTAGAACATTCTCTGGGAAGGTTTCGTTGTGCCTGGCGCATACAGCAGGGCTTCTGAGAGTCTTGCTTCCTCTTCAGGGTATAGCCCTCCAGCTGGGGGGAAAAGAAGTTCTGAATGTCAGGAGCACTTGCAGTACTCATTTCTGACACTGCGGGGAGGAACCCAAGCATAGTTTGTTTATTTAAAAGTATTTATAAGCTACCAGATTAATTTTTTTTTAGAAAATCTCTAAGCACATAAAAACAACAAATAAATCAAATATATAATGTGAAATGAGTAAAATTTTATACCTATGTCACTTATGCCCTGTGAGTGAATTTCCTCTTGATTACGATGCTTAGCCAGAAATGTTTGGTGTGGGACTTTGCCAAAACCGTTCAGAAGTTCAGAAACATGAATGTTGACCAGATTGTACCTGTCTCCTTGTTCCTTGACACTCAGAGAATTTTAAAAGGCTGGTGAAATAATATTTCTTTTAAACTGGTGAGCCAGTGGACAGGACCAGAAAGCATAATAATGCTGTGTTTAGAGAAGCTGATCCCCGCCAATACTTCTCCTCAACACAGCCAAGAACTCAGATGCAAGTAAAAATAATAATAATAATTTATACCCTGCCCATTTGGCTGGGTTTTCCCAGCCACTCTGGGTGGCTCCCAACAGACTATTAAAAACACAATAAAATATCAAACATTTAAAACTTCCCTAAACAGGGCTGCCTTCAGATGTCTTTGAGAAGTCAGGTAGTTGTTTATTTCCTTGACATCTGATGGGAGGGCGTTCCACAGGGCGGGTGCCACCACCAAGAAGGCCCTCTGCCTGGTTCCCTGTAACTTTGCTTCTTGCAGTGAGGGAACCAGCAGTAGACTCTCAGAGCTGGACCTCAATGTCCAGGCTGAAGGATGGGGGTGGAGACACTCCTTCAGGTATACTGAACGAGTGTCTCTGTGCTAGGGAGATGCTGAATCAAACTATGTTTAGTCTTGCTGAGAACACTGGAATGAGATAACTATTAATTAGATTTGTTGTTAGAGTTGTTATGAGAACTACATTTCTGTAGCTCCCAATAGCTGAAGCCTTTTGGTTATAAACTTGTATTGATTTCATTCCAATTCTCTGTTTATTTACTGGGAAGTAAATCTCACTAAGTTCATGGAGGCTAACTCCCTAGTACAAGTGCATATGATTTCCACTTTTGTCATTACTAACTTTGGCTGGAGAGATTTTTCACATCCCACAGCTGAATAAAGAAGGAAAATTAATGGAAAGAGCAGTGAGCTAAGGCATCGCATGATTGATCAGCTGATATGCTCTGGGGTCATGCAAATTTGTTTGTCTCTTTTTCTACCATATTTTGCTGGGTGAGATTTATGTCACACATGCCTCTTCTTCAGCCTGAACCTTTGGAAATGAGCTATATATTGCTGAACTGTATTAAGTTTTCATTGATAAAAGCTATTTTATGTTCAGGAGAATTGCCTTGTAGTATAAAATGTAGCTAAATGGCGCATTATACCAAACTTATAATTTATATCCTTGCCATTTATAATCATTAAGGTACAAGGTTTTAAAGAATTATCACTTTGGCTGGAGGTTGCCAAAAGCTAAAAGTTATAGGAGTTGATTTGCCCTTTGCCAGCATTGCAGCCTAGTGACATCATAGAAAACAAAATGGCACTGCGTGTCAATGGCAATGTCATGTGGAAGGACCATATCACAATGAAGAGCACCTACTTTGGATGCAGAAGGTTCCAAGTTTAATCTTTGGACTCTACTCATTAGAACAGATGGAATGTGATATGAAAGGCCCATGGAGAGCAGCTCAAAGTACAGAGCAGACAATACTAGTCTAAATCGAAAAATAGTCTGATATGGTATAATGATGCACAAGGATGGGCAATATTTAATAAATATTATGGTGTTTAGGAGGGGACATATTCCCCCTGAAAATGGAGTAAACGTAGCACACATTGGAATTGCAACTCTCTCACATAGACAGACCTTGCGTTCTTGTTTATTTTAAACACAATTTCAAGGTGTGTTACATTCAAACAATTCAAAACCTTTCTAAACCACCTAATATTTTAAAAAATCTCTGAGGTTGCATGCACACCATACACCTAAAGCACATTCTTTCCTTCCAGTAATTCTGGGCACTGTTGCTTGCAAAGAGTTGCTTAGAAATTACAATGCCCATAATCATTTGGGAGTACTTTAAATATATGTATGTATGCAGTCTAAGACTTCCTCAACAGCTTCCACATATTTGACTAAATGCTGACATAGGCCCAAAGGCCTATTGACCATTGACTGGAAAAGACAGCTTCAGAACATTACTGGGAGCAGAAAGTCATAAATATGTTCTTCAGCCACTGGCGCTATTGGAACATATGCTGCTTAGATTTTAGTTGTTCTTTATGTTTGGAAGAAATGGGATTTTAAAGTGTTTCAAATTGGATATATCATGCCAATATGTGATTGTGGTATACTTTAGAAGGGGTGAATATAAATCACACAGATAAACATATTAACGCAATGTAGCTCAGAAAGATGGCTGTCTGGTGTGAAGTTTTATGGCCCCAAAGCTTGCTACCAGGAATTTATTCCTTACAGATTGTGAAGAAGTGCATTTTTGGGTTAGAGTGTTAACTACTTGCCTTTTCCAGAACCCCATTCATTGAAATGGCATCGAAATTATTATAACACTCTGTGTAATAATAATAATAATAATAATAATAATAATATCACATAAACATAGAAGTTTACTTTTTGTTTTCTTCAACCCAATTTCAATTTATTCTAGAAATAGAATTTGTTTGTGTAACTGATTAACCAGGATCAAATTAGGTCAGCCTGTGTTGACACAGTATGGAACTGTAATTGGTTTCTTTAATTGGTAACTGTAAACTTGAATGTAATCAGCTCAGAGGAAGTACAGTCTGTACCAGAAAAGTTTCGTATCTCCCAGGGGAAACTTTGCTAATTGTAAACTGCACAAGTGATTAAAATTCTATATCAGTTATTGTATGGCCAAGAAGTGCCTTCTGTAGAGTCAGCTATACAGAAGAGATCCCACCCACCCCAATCCTTATTCCTTAGCATGGAAACAATCAAGACATTTCAGAAATAAATAAACTTTGCCTCTGCTTGGGGGCTGTTTGCGATTTATATGACCAAGAATCTCATGGTTGGCACATTCCCACTAAATATGAATTCATTTGGCAACATTAATGATTATTTGGTGTGTTTGGTAAAAATATGAATATATTTTATGCCACCCATTCTTTTTTATGATTATTTTATTGTCTTGTAATTTTATTATTACTGCTTCTATGAAAAGGTAAGTGGACTTTCAGAGAGATATTTGAAGTCTATAGCCTACCAACATATCTTGGAAAAAGATACTAGTGGTGAGAGATTCAGGAGAGACAAAAGGAATTAGTATTTCATGCAGCTTATTGTTAAACTGTAGAAGATAAGGCTATTGATTCTCAGAAGATAAGGCTCTCTATGACACAAGTCATGTTGGCTTGTATAGTACCTGCAGGATAAGAGGCAACAGACCTTTGTGTACAAGTTACTCAGGAAAATGGGTAGGGTGCTGGAGTACGGCATGTTCTTTTAGGGAGTGAAAATTAATTTCTGCAAATTTCTTCATTGAGGGCTGTTAAAAATATGTTTTTGGGTGTGAGGAATTCAAATCTGCTATTTTGTGTTTGTGGTTGGTTGGTTTGCAAAATTGGGCAACATTCGGTAGGTATGTTTAGTAAAGAAGCACATAAATGGCTTTTGGAAAACCAAAGAATTTTAATTTTACCTTCTGAAAATGTCTAGTAATCCTAAATAATAATAACAACAACATAACTGCAAGTACTTGGCAATAATTTCTATTGATACCTCTGCAGTTTTACAAACATTTTACTTAGCAAGGGAAGCTAAATTAAATTATATTATTTCAACAAAAATACCTTTTGAATTCCAAAGTCATGTTACAACTTTTTAGCACTCCTCATTTTGGGAAGTTGAAAGTTGAAAAATTCAACGCACCCTAATACTGGAGAACATTGACATTTGAACTGATCCAGCAGGTGTCTTCTTATGTTCAAGACTGTGAATTCAGGCCCCATGATGTGCCCAATGAAAGAGTTTCATTCCCTTTCCCCAAATAAATTTTTATGTACATATACATAAAACACAAGAAATGAGTTCAAAATGACCATGCTTGAAGAAGATTGAACTCCTGTAGAATATGCCCAGATTTCCTAAGAAATATTATTCTTTCTAGTGTGATAAACTCACAAAATGACCATGAGATCCATCTCAACACCCTGTTTCATAGCTTTTACGTCAAAGATAGGTACTAGGAAATCCACCAGTTGAAGAAATACATTGACGTCAGATGAAGGACAAATCTTAATGGAAGCAACCTGCTTCAGAAATACTCAGTCTGCTTCCGAATATGACGTGGCATGGTTCTGAAGAAGTCCAACATGAAATGACCAGGCTCCAAACCTTCGGAACAACTGAAGGGTGTTATAACATTTTACTCGTGAATTGGATGCATTCTTGAAACTGCAAATAATGAATGGAATATGCCTGGAGGGTGGGAGGGTGGTACAGGATGAGGATGCAGTTCTGTGGTAGACAGTTCTACCTTCTAGTTCTTTCATGTGTTTTTGATTTGTTTGTTTAATCTTGCTTGCTAGTTGTCTACGGCCATACTACCCTGAACACGCCCGATCTCGTCTGATCTCGGAAGCTAAGCAGGGTCAGGCCTGGTTAGTACTTGGATGGGAGTTGTATTCTTGATACTACACAGGAAAACGTTTGAGAGGAACAATGAAATAAAGCATTATAAATGTGAAAATAATCTTGAATAATATCAGTGTAAGTGGTTTGCAATTTGCCATAAGCCCATGCTTATGCACCTTTTTATCTTCAGTATAGACAGAAAAGGAATGCACTTATATTTCTCCTTGTCTTTCATAGAGAAACTCTTGACAAATATTCAAGAGCACTACAGCAAAGACCTTAAGCCCTGCAAAGGATACATTTATGTGGAACAAGAAAACATCATTATGCAATGATGTTTAGAAAGCAAGGTATTACCACATTACCATTTTTAAGAGTTTAGCTTTCTCCTCCTTCTTCTCCTCAGCAGCACCTATTTCAGTTGACTGTGTTATTCCCTTACAAATGCAGCAGCCTAAATTAAGTCTTTTCTTTTTAACTGGAGAGAGACCAAAAAGTAAGGTCCACAATCCCAGTGGCGTAGCGTGGGTTGTCAGCACCCGGGGCAAGGCAAGTAATTTGCGCCCCCTAACCCGTGGATTTGCGCCCCCTAACCCATGGATTTGCGCCCCCTAACCTGTGGATTTGCCCTAACCCCAGATGTTGCACCCGGTGCGGCCGCCCCCCCCTGCACCCCCCACGCTACGCCACTGAACAATCCTATACACACTTCCTTAGTAATAAGTCCCATTGAACTTAACGGTGCTTAATTTTGAGTGCACATGTACAAGATTGCAGTGCAATCACTTCATCAGATATATAGTGCGTCAAAAGTGATAGGGCTGTGCACAGATGCCTGATCCACCCTGTGGTTCAGATCTGTGAGCCCCAGATCAGGGAAATTTGCCCTGTACCACTCTGGGAGCTGCCCACCCCGGATCTGTCACTGAAACAATTCAAGGACAAGGCTAAGGTTTTGTTTTTTTTAATGTTTCCTATGCAGGTGGCACTGTGGGTTAAACCACAGAGCCTAGGACTTGCCGATCAGAAGGTTGGCGGTTCGAAGTGATGCTGACACAAAACCCCACACATACACTAAGTAGAATAGAAGCATTGCCACCCGACCCCACTCACCACTCCCCCCTCCACCTCTTTCCCCCTTTTCTTCCTAATGTAACACTAATCTCTCACAACAAATGAAACTGACCTGTAGAAAACGTAACTTGAAAAAGAGACATTGCACATACTTTTGTAAACCAATAAAACTTTATTAAAAATATATTTAAAAAGAAAGAAAGTGCCCCACAGTTTTTGTGTGTCAGTTTGTCCCCCACTGTAGCATAAGCCATGTTCTGCTGCTTTTGTGGGGGTGTTGCCATTAGGGCTAATTTCTAGGAAATTTTGGCAGGGGCGGGGTAGCACAATAAGCGTAAGAGTTTCCACTGGACTATTCATGCCTGACAGCATCTTAAAAAGCAGAGACATCACCTTGCCAACAAAGGTCCGTATAGTTAAACTATCGTTTTCCCAGTAGTGATGAATGGAAGTGAGAGCTGGACCATAAAGAAGGCTGATCGCCGAAGAATTGATGCTTTTGAATTATGGTGCTGGAGAAGACTCTTGAGATTCCCGTGGACTGCAAGAAGATCAAACCTATCCATTCTTAAGGAAATCAGCCCTGAGTGCTCACTGGAGGAGCAGATCCTGAAGCTGAGGCTCCAAGACTTTGGCCACCTCATGAGATGAGAAGACTCCCTGGAAAAGACCCTGATGTTGGGAAAGATGGAGGGCACAAGGAGAAGGGGACGACAGAGGACGAGAGGGTTGGACAGTGTTCTCGAAGCTACCAGCATGAGTTTGACCAAACTGTGGGAGGCAGTGGAAGACGGGAGTGCCTGGCATGCTCTGGTCCATGGGGTCATGAAGAGTCAGACACGACTAAACGACTAAACAACAACATTGTAAGGACAGAGCCATGTATGCTGCCTTGATATCTTTGAAGGAAAGGCAGGATGTAACAATAAATGAAAGTAATAAATGAAAAAGGTATTTGGACAAATGCGTGCAGGAGCAGATCTATCATAGTAGTAGCCATGATAGCTAAAAAGAACCTTTGTGTGGAGTCAATATGTACTGGGGATAAGTAACATGGGATGGCATGCCAGTCATTATTAATTGACTTTTGGTGAACTTCTAGAGCATGGGAAGGGACCTGTAGTATTCCAAATAATGTCAGACTCCAACTCACATGCACTGCAGTCAGGCGTTGGTCCAAGAAACATCTAGAAGGTGACAGTTCTCCACCCCTGTTGTTGGGGTAACAGGCTGGCTACCATTGGATGGCATGTTGGAACAGATAGACCTTGGTCTGCCTGAGCAAAGCCAGTAATATATTCATACAGCACTGAATTAGGAACTGAGAGTGTTCACAGTGTTCTTGAATCTACCAGCATGAGTTTGACCAAACTGCGGGAGGCAGTGGAAGACAGGAGTGCCTGGAATGCTCTGGTCCATGGGGTCACGAAGAGTCAGACACGACTAAACGACTAAACAACAACAACATTCATGCCTGTTTCTTGCAGAAAGAGTATTGTGGCACTTAATGACTAAGAAATTTACTGTGGAATCTGTGTTCATGAATTGCAGTCCACTTCATAAAATACATGAATGGATATCCTGTGTTGCAGGTAAATAAATCTTGTATTCGGGTAAGATGTGGCTAAGGGCTTTTTAAAGTCTTTTTGCTACATCTCAACCACTGTGCAGCTGCAACATTTCCTGGCCCATGGGAAGACATTGTCCATGAGCAAGCAGATTCAGATTATATTATTGGTACCTAGCCATGATGGGATCGTTACAAAACAAAGGTTTATCATAATGAAAGAAAGTTTAACTCAGACTGAGACAAACTCCAGCATAAACAACTTTAAAATCTTGAATTTCCCTGGCAGATCACTGCATGCCTCTTTAAAAGGAAGAATTTGTTCCTCTTTTAACAAATATTGAAACAAAATAAAATGGGATGGAATAAAATGAATGTATGCAATTCTTAATGAAATTATGCAAAGCCTAATTGAATAAAAGCTTAAAACAAAACTTGAAATTCTGAATTGCCCTGGCACAACACAACATTCTCTCTTATAGATTGTCTGCAGACAGAAAATATTAAGTTTTCACAGTTGCATCTTGTCCTCCCAGTAGATAAAATACAGATTCATGGCCAGACCTATCTCCATCTCTCACAAAAATTTGCCCCAAGTATTGTTCTCTCAATGCCTTATAAATATATATGTTTTTAATATATATTTTTGAATTATAAAAGACAATATAAAATCTGTACAATATCTTCAATGCAGTTTAAACCACAATTACAGTTATGTTTGTTCCATAAAAGACAAGAGGCTGCAGAATTACTTGTGATGTGGCAGGTGGCATGAACCAGGTTTTTTTAAAAGGGTGAAAGGAATATGAATTTATTTTTTAAAAAATCCATGGCCACCTCTTACTATATAGGGAAAGCACCAAACTCAATACCCTCATCTTCTTAGAAATTTCTCTCGCCTCCTACACCAGTTTCAAGACAATTTATTTTCATACAGATACCAAGATTTATATACTGCTTAATCAAAAAATATCTCTGAATGGTTTATATGCAGAAGTCATTGTGGCATATAAGTGATAAACCAATCAACCAATAATTAAAAAGAAACAGTAAAAACTGCTGTTTTAAAAACAGCAGGCAAGAATGTTGTCAAAATACAGATAAAATCAACTGCTTTAAAAACAATACATAATAAAATTGCATGTCTGGGCAGGTTTTCCTAACAAAAAGGTGTTTAAGCAAAGATGATATAATGAAGGTTTCTGCCTAATATTAAGAGACAGAGAAGAGGCGCTGCTGTCCCACCCAAAGATTGATTTCTTGATTTGTCAGCAATTGAGTGTGCGCACACACAAACACACACACACACACACACACACACAGAGAGAGAGAGAGAGAGAGAGAGAGAGAGAGAGAGAGAGAGATCTGGGCTGCTCTCCTGGTTTCCCAACACCATGTCACTGCCAGTTACTGGGCAGAGGATGGGGAGAAGCAACACAACATGCAGCTTGGCAGGTCTGACACTCCTGCTGCTTCACCTACACTGTGCAAAGCTCAGCTTACTACTCTCCGGCTCCTGGTAAGCAGCAGCAGTGTGTGGCGTTGGGAAGCCAGGAGAGCAAGGCAGGCTGCTACTGCCTCTGTAGGTAGATAGGCTTCCAAGAGCTATCGTCTTGTGATAATGCCTATGCTGGCTACATCTTCTAGGACAAGCTCTCCATTTCAGTGTGTCGGTGGATTTGTTTTATTTGGCCACCCAGTACCTCAAAATCCCTACCCCTCCACCCCTTGCTTTCTGCAGGTTACAAATGCATACATGTGAGCCATTTACTTCTTGCTCAGAGAGAAAACCAAACATTAACCTTCTTTTTATCTTCCTCCTCTGACACTAAACTGTTTGATATTAACAATGGATCAAGAAGAAAGGACTGTGAAATATTAATCATGCCTTTAAGGATTCACCATCTCACACTCAAGCGTACATGAGTAGAGTTTAAAGTGCTGAATATTCATCCTGAATATTCATCCCTGCTGCTGCTGTGTTTGCCACCTTGCTGATTCATCCTGGTTCAATACATACACATACCACTCTTATTATTTTATTTGTTTGCTTTGATTGTCCTTCCATAGGACCCTTTGTGAACTGATGGAGTTAACAGCAAATTGGAGTCAAAGCTCAGGCAAATTAGACAGTCCATTGTGAACAGAAGCATGGACTAAGGATGGCTCAGAGGATTACTCTGTCCAGCAGCAAAGCCACTAAATTTGTAATGCTGTTCACATTTAGTTCCTAAGGGCAAAGATCGGGCCTTTGTATGGTTGGGGCTCCAGCAGGAACTGTTGCTGATGGCAACAGCAGGATCTCCTGTGAGAGCAACTGCTACTTCGGTACCAACTACCACCTCAGCTCAGGGTTGCCTCTATTGTTTTGCTGCATTTTTAAAAGCATCATAATATTTTCAGTCCTTCCCAAAATTCCCTAAGGCACATATGCAGGTGGACAGCCTCACCTCTGCCTAGTAAAATCCTCTGTACTGTTAAGGGTGACCTTTGTGCACTTTTGGCTTGTAGCGGACTTTGAGAAATAGACGGATTTCGAAGATTATCTGAAGCAACATGTTTCAGACTGTTAATGGTGTGCTCTCCTGTTTGCGGTTGTGCTAATTAAAAATCTGTCTGATGTTGCAAATAAAACGATCGCACCTCTTGCGCACAGGAGCAATGTGTGTAGGGGCTTGGAGCATGTGAGCTGAGTGCTTACACCACCATTTTCACAACTGAGCCATAACAGTGGAATCCTATGCAAGATTACTCAGGTGAACGTCCTACTGAGTTACTCCTAGATAAATATGCATAGGATTACAGCCTAAGACAAATTATTGGAGTGTCCCCCATCCCGCTTTACCTTACTGAAGACTCTTTTCTGCCTAATTTGTGACAAATCCATTTACAGTGCAATATTGTGTCTAAAAGGTATTATTGTTTCAGGGGTGTTTCAGCAATGTTTGTTTAGCTGTTGTCAACTAATTAAGAGGGACATAATAAAGGGGTACAAATTTATGCATGGTGTGTGAAGAGTAAAAAGGGAGTAGCTTTTCTTCCTCTCTCATAATATTTAGAACTCAGAGTCATACATTGGAGCTAAATGTTGGCAGATCCAGGATAGACAAATGAAAGGATTTTGGCGCATAGCACATAGTTAAATTATGATATTTACTGCTGCAAGTTACAGTGGTGACCACCAACTTAAATGGGCTTTAAAACTGAGATAGACAAATTAATGGAAGACCAATAATATAGTGGCTAGTAACTATGATGACTATATGTACTAGCTGGGGCATAGGAGACAGTATTGAATATCAGTTGTATAGCAGTGGAAGAGTGCTGATTGCTCATTTTGATGGGATAGCTCAGTTGGTAGAGCATGAGACTCTTAATCATGGGTTTGAGCCCCATGTTAGGCAAAATAAATTCCTGCACTGGAGGCAGATGAACTAGATTACCCCCATTGTCCCTTCCAACTCTACAATTCTATTATTCTATTATTTTCTGCTTTGTGGGCAGTCTGCTGGGCTAGATAGATCCATCTAATCTCTTCTTCTTAAATATATACTGGATATACTGGAACAAAACAGAATCGCCCTATAATATATAATAAACATTTTAAAATGGACATCAAAAGCTGAAGACTGAAAAATGTCAGGTTTACTCTCTAAAGTCCCATTGAAAAATGCACAATAACATTATTTTTGTAATGGAATTCCACCCCCACATCTAATCTAAGTACAGCACAAGGGCAAAATACAGGCTGTGATTTACCCGGCCAGGATATCTGAAAATAGTGGGAAGCTGGAGTAAACACTCTGTTCAAAAGCAAGCATGGAAATTAGAAGGAAGGTCATAGTTCATCAAAATATTAATGGATGCTAGAGAATTCTGGTTACCATTCCAATTTATAATATTACTGGATGAACTGAAACACCAGCCAAACATGTCAACAGCATTATCTTGCTGTTAATGTTGCAGACATATCTGTGGGTGGCTCACAATGAGGTTCTGTACATTTCCAGAAGTAAGCCTCATTGAGTTCCCATTAAGCCCCATTTAAAATATGAATGTGTATATAACAGCCTTAATCAGGTGTACATAGAGATTGATGGATATAGATACCACAGATAAATCAAAAATTCTGATTTGTTCATTTGTTTTGCCATTTAAGGGGGAAATGAAAAGTATGAGAAGGAACAAAGTCTATTACAAACTCACTTTTAAAATATATGTATATATTCTGCTTTAAAAGAGTGGCTCAGTCTCCTACATATTGCATTGTGTATAACAAAAGTATTTCTATGGAGTCAAAATAATCACTGTAGTGTAAAAAATGATGCAAGGAGAGATACTCCTGAATTTGAAGGCTGCTGCTGAGAAGATGTCTCTAGAACTTTTTGTGGAATTTTGAACAATTGATAGGGTTAATTATTTCCCCATATGCTGCTATCTATATTGCCATCAGCTTTCACGTAAAGTGACATTTGAGGTGCATTTGCCTTTGGAAACATCCAGAAACCTTTTTGAGAAACAAATTCTGGTAACTGGTAAAATTGCTAAGAAAATTGCTAAGAATGTGGGGGAGTTATATCTCTTTGTCTGAGAAAGTTCATTAGAGTAGGAGAATCTCAGGGTCGTAGGTTTCAGCCCCGCATTGGGCGAAAAGATCGCTGCATTTCAGGGGATTGACTAGGGGACCCTCATAATCCCTTCCAACTCTACAATTCTATGACTAAGGGCATCATTTCCTTCCAGTGCATCCAGGCTACACAGGCATACACCTGAACACATACACACACACACACACCTGCTTGTACAGGTGGGATTGCTTCATAGTGCATAATGGAGTCCCTTTCCTCTTCCTCCTCCTCACCATGTACTGTTTGAATCAGCCCAGGTGCAATATACCTGGCGGTTAACTTCCATGGCTTCTCTTGCAATAGCTTTGCCTAGCCTCCCAGCCTCCCAGGGTCCCATGTCAGGCTTCTCACAGATGAAGGCTGAATCATATCGACACAGCATTTCAGCCCAAATCAGTTAGAATTTGTGGTAGTTCTGAGAAAACTTTCAGTCAGATGTTATCAGCAGGGATTGTATCAATGTTTGAGGAGAGAAAAAGGGATGACAGGGATGGGAGGCGGTGACAGAGAAATGGTATAATTGTAAACTCTCCTCCTCCTCCTCCTCCTCTTCTTCTTCCTTCTTCTTCTTCTTCTTCTTCTTCTTCTTCTTCTTCTTCTTCTTCTTCTTCTTCTTTAAAAAAAACAACCCAGTCGGTTAGGTGGGAAGTTGATCCTGTTCTTTACTAAGGATGTGGAGTAAAATCTAACAGTTTTCTCGTCACAATGAATTACAGTTCCTTGAATTTCCTCTTAAATCAAGGAACATAAGTTAATTTCCAGAGAAGATCCAGTGCCCAAGCCTGTTTTTTCAGTAATTCCTGTTCCACAATCCCAACCTGATACCCTGGTAGGGCACTATGCACAATGAGGGGAAAGCAATTGCTCATGCTGAGACTCTTCCCCCCTTTTTTGTCACTTCATGTACTTCACAATGTAGTTAGTTGTGCTATTGAAACCTGATCCCAGGGGTGAGCTCCCATGTTTTAAGTCTTGCCTTTTGCAAGGGCACATGCTACACATTCCGTCTCAAGCGCACCTTTGCACTCAAAGGGAATGTAAAAATTTGCTATCACAGAAGAATTTCTGCAGGACACAAAGGTTAACATCTCTAATCTCCCAACGTTCCACTGCAGGTTCTACCTCTGAGTTTAATTTAGCAACTTCTCTACCTGAAAATGAGATCAAGATAAGGGGAAATTCATATTTATCTCTGAGCAGGTACAGACAAGAAAATGTGCTACTTCTGTTATTGGATTCTGGATGCATAACATTTGCATGGAGAGAGAGAGAGAGAGAGAGAGAGAGAGAGAGAGAGAGAGAGAGAGCCAACAATATATTCCTTGCAAATAATGTATCTTCAGATTTGTAGTGGGTTTTGGTAAGGCTAATTGCATGCTGATACAGGTTCCGAATACTTGTTTATTTTTATGAGAAAATGTGGAAGCTAAGGAAGGAGCAATTATTGGTGACTGTTCTTTGAGCCTCCTCTCACATGCTGTGATCCAGAGATGTCTGACTAGCGGAGATATGCTGAATTGTATATTGAATTGTATTCTTCTAATTTCCTATTCTTCCTCTGTATCTGATTACTCAGGGTCTCTCTCCACTTTTATCCTATTAGTAATTGTGAAATGATCTCATGCATAAAAGGAAATGAGCATTGTCACTGAGAGTGAAAGAGATTGTTTAACCAGTTTTTGTATTGCTACCTGGCCTGATAGTAATCATAGCTAAGGGTGGTGTGGTGGTGGTATACATCTTTTAAATAACGATATTAAAAACACCACTACAATTGTTTTAATTAACTGAGAGAATATGCTCAACTTTCCCTGTCCATGGGTGGTTAGCATAATATAGAAGGTGATGTATGTGCAGTGCAAACTCTGGGTTTTGTGTAATCCTTGAGCAAGAATCGCTCAGTGGGGACACCCACCTCCTTGAGTCAACCTACCTCCTTGTCACAATCACCACTGCCCATTCACACACATGCACACACTGTGCTCTGTCCATGGCATGGCCCACCAAGGCCAATAGAGGTTCTTCTTCCTTCTCTTTGCTATTGTTACAGCTTGCACAGGGCAGATGAATATGCAGCAAGAACAAGGAAGAAGAGCAGGACCAGAGGACTCTGGAGATCAGCAGGAGCCTAGGTTTTAGCAGATACCAGCAACGCTGACCTGCTGACCTCTGATAGCAGCCTTATGTGAATTGCAGGTAAAACAGCACAGACATAGTTCTCATATTACCTCAGAATGTGAGGTAATTCCTGTATTTATTTGCCAGCTGTATTCAGGTAATGGCGAGGAAAGTCTCTATTTTAAATCAAATACTGCAACATCATGTCAACAAAATTCATTGGTAAGATACAGCACATTATAGCTATGATCAGTGTTCACCTTTTCCCCCAGAGACTGTTTTCTGACCCAGCCATGACCAATGGTAATAACTGGCATTTGGTGTTCCACTTCTCAATAGTAATAATAGTAATAGTAGTACAGTAGTAGTACCTGAGTTCATATCATTTCACCTCAACATTTCTGCTAAATGCCCTTTAAGCAAAATAAAATGGTTTATATATTTACCCAGTGGTGTTGCTCAGCTTATGTTAAGGCTTCCATCAGTGGAATGAGAGAGAAAGCATTTTTTTATTATTCCTCTATCACCTGAAGCCCCTCCATCCCCTCCACTGAACAATACTACATCATGCTGTGGATGGGTGGGTCCTCTGAATCAGATTTAGAGATACATTGGCTGCAGAGGGATGGGGAAATTGCTTCACTTCCATTGCCATTGATAGAAGCCTCACTGTCAGCTGAACAACACCACTGGATATAACCCAATGGATTTCCACCATGTTTGTAGCTATTGTACATAGTTAACTCAAGGACTAAGGTTTTGTGTAAGAGATTTCATTAAGCTTATGAAATCACCATGAGCCCATTTCAAGAAGTGGCTGTGTTTTAAGATATTGGTAGGGCACTGAAAAGGTGCAACAAATGTGTATTTTATTTTATTTTTTCCATCCATGCATTTTCTTCTAAGGGATAACATTTTGACAAATTCGACAAGCATTTAGAAATCACACCATGTAAAAGCATTAAGCTGTAGTTGCTTGTTGTGATTGCAATGACTGTCCTTTGGCAACCAGTTTCTTCAGCTAGAAACTGTCAGATTGAAGGAGCGGTATGCTGCACAAAATGGCTCCTGTAGAAACTTGTGATTAAGTTCTTGGATCATTAAAATTCTGCAAACTGTTCCTTCTAAATCAGTTGTAATGAACACAAACACCACCTTTCAGAATCTCCAAGAAGAACTCTGACAGGTCATTTGGTGCAGTGCTATTTGATATTGGGCTTTGATGGGCTGTCTGAATGCTTAAAGATGGTGTTTGGCTGATACTAGGCATTCAGTTCTTGGAAATAAGACACTGGGAAAAGGCCACCCATTACCTAGGAACGAGATGATTGAAGGGAATAATATGTAAAACTCTATGCAAGTAAAATCTGAAGTTAGTGATTATTTTTATGCTGGAATCGGTATATCCTTGAAGGTCAGGCTCCTCTGTGTGTGTGTGTTTAGGCCTGCTATTTTCTAACTTCCAAAATCAACTAGAATTGGAGGAATATTTTCTTTTTATGTTTACCTTTCTACTCGTGTTTCACTTTAAAGATAAAAGGATAAATGTTGACCAATAAAAGTTTATTTATGAATTTTACAATTGAATATGCTCCATATAATTGTCACTAAAATCCACTCAAAACATAATTTGGTGGCACTCACAGTGAACTTACACAGAACGATAATAGTCCTATACTTAATAGTGTAGGTTGTGAAATTTTTGTAGGGACCAAAGAATGTTCAATTACAAGCTAAGTTTCTTACCTACCAACATAGCTATACCAATTCTTTTTAAGATTTCTCTCTCATTAAAGCCTGGCTCGGGATGTTTATACTATAGATTCAATACTATGGCTACACTTTGGATAGCAGCAAAATCACTAGTCTTTTCATTTTGCATGTTATATAATAATTAATACAGGGCCATGATCACACCAAACTTTCTCAGTGCAACATTTGTATTTTTGAATGGCTTATCTCATCTACAATTATTTTCTATTGGATTACAGGCGATTAGCTTTTATTATTGCTGTAATCAAATACTCAAATGACAATTTTTTAAAATCAAATGTCGGTTTGCCAGACTAATCACGTAAACCACATTTCAAATTTTGGAGAAATTGTTCAGCTGTCTTCAAAGGTCTCGTACACCTTCAAATGCATATATCCCTCTGTTGTTTAATTTCACAAACACACATGTCCTGTTGTCATCCCTTCCTAGTCTTCTTTTAAGCCTCACAAAACATTTTTTATTAAAAAACAACAACAACACAGTGCAGATACATTCGCAAAGCAATTTGAATACCAAATATCCCCACAAAATATCTATTCAACCATGGTTAAGTGTGTACTTAAGGAACCACATCACGGAACAGTTTAGCTCTTCTGTCTGAGCACCCATCTTAAGTTTGCAAAGAGAATACATGCTAAAAGCATTTCCTCTATCCCCGCTCCCCCTGCTCAAGATACACTCCCAAGCACTATGCAGTGTTTTTGTTCTTCAGTCCTTTATCAACTACAATAGCTGAAATATTTGCCAGATACCTTTACACTTCCAGCAGTAACTTATGCATGAATAGACAGCATTTCATTGTAGTCCCTTGAAAAACTGTGGATCGTTACAAGATGCTTCCTGTATATCCCAATCTAGCAAGCTTCTCTGACAGGTGTTCCTTAGTATTTTGGGGGGGATATGCAGCAGCACAAGTGGGAAACGGCCATCTCATTGTGCAAGGGATCCATTTCCTGAAGCAATGCACAACAAGACAGAGTGTTTGATGGACAGACACCACACACATTCAATTTTGTTTTCATGTCCCTTTGATGCTCTTGCAGTGCTCATATCAACCTCTTCAATTTTTCACAAATTGCACTGAGCATTCCCATGATTACTTTTTAACCATGGAGGGAGGTGTGCATCACGTGGGAGACTCAAAGGACATTGACAAAGCCATAAATCTCTCCATGGAAAGGTCTTTTGCTGCAATTTTTGCTGCAATTATCTGTTGCACATAGAATTGTTTTAATTTTATCAATTTACTGTTCAATCCTGAGAGCTGCGGGTGGAGGGTTGGGTGCAGTTCAGCCACTTTATCCAAAGTCCTGAAATGCTGCAATAAAGTTAACTAAGCATATAAAGCAGTGTTTGTAGCTGCTGTCATTAGCATTTATATACCACTTATATTTCAAGAAGAAAATAACAAGGTGGTTAACAAGCAAACAAAATGTCAACAACAAAATACTAAGAATAAAATGCATGATAAAAGCACTATCCATAATTACAATACAATATAAAACTGCATCAAAGTATTAAAGCATGCATAATTAACATATAAAACAAATAAATCCGTAAAAAAAGCATGTCAGTTAAAGCAGCATTCACAACAGGAGGTTCAAGTCCAGAAATCAGGAAAATGCTGGGCTAAACAGGTGTGTTTTCAAGAGCCAGTAGCATGCCAATACTGATGGGTCTTTTGTATTTCGACAGGGAGAACATTTCACAACACAGGTGCCAGCAATGAAGAAGCCCACCTCCAATAATTATCAGGCCATGGCAAAACTAACCAGATTCTTTTTGTTGATCTTAATGGCTTTACCAAGCAATGGAGAGGAAGGTTACCAGGTCCAGAGTTGTCTTGGGCTTTGTATATAGCTAATGAGTTCATAAAACTGGTCCACATTTTAGCACTGGTATGATGCCACCCTGATGAGAGCACTACTCAGGATCTGGAACATAGCATTCTGCACCAGCTGCAGCCTCCAGACTAGCCATAATGAAAGCCTTACATAAAGCCACGGCTTTTTAGTGGGAACTCACCAGAAATCAGTTCCGGCATATCTCAGGTAGGTGCCATTGCCATTCCACAAGAAAGAGGAAATTATCTTTATCTAAGAAAGGACACAGATAATGCAGCAGTTTAAACAAGTGAGTAAGCACTCTTTGCCAATGAGGGAAAGGTAAGTTCCATACCTAACACACCTTCTATGAAGACTAGAGTTAATTGCATCACCAGTGGAAAGGAGCTTAATCAAACTTTTTAATGTCACAGATACTTCAGATATTCTCTAACTGTGCAATCCTATACATGTTTTCTCTCACACTGAGTTATCTAATGAGGATTACTATGGTAATTCACAGCCCATATACAGGCAGATACAGAGTACACATGTTTCACGGGGCCTCTTTTAAAAGACTCACCTTGTATATATATCCTCCCACAAAGAGGTTTTTGTGGCCCCAAAGACTCCCAAAATTTGTCATAGGAGCACAATTTCATTTCATTTATTAAATTTTTATGGCTGCTCTTACAGGGACCCCACTATGATGCCATGAGGCAAAAGGTTCTTTTGTGGCTGCCAAAAGCCTGCTCCTCCTCCTGGCTTCGTCCAGAACTGCCCCGCTGTGATGCTGTGGTGTCCAATATTTTGTGCTCTCCCCAGGAAAACCCTGCCCTTTTTTTTTTCAAAGAAAGATGGATTTGTTTTTAAAATATACTTTTTAAAAACAGTTTACACTCACTTTTACACTTCAGGTGTGTGAACTCTGACTTGCAGCCCCCTGATGGTTAATTATGGATCAATGTATCCCTTCCATCCGAAAAGGTTACCCACTCCAGATTCTAGCCCAAATTGCATTCTGCATTCAAGTCTCAATCTTAAAAATAAGCAAACAAATATAAACAAGAAATTTACTTCTGAGACTTACAAAGAATCTGCCTTTGTTGCCTTCAGCATTAACATGCCATTATGCTGTAAATAACATTTGCTTTGGTGGCAAATTGCCTCCGCAGTGCATATTGTTAATAACTCCATAGAATGTATATGGTTCTATGAATAGGTACTTTTCTGCTGAAAAAGAGATCAGAGGTGGCAGAGTAATAGCACAGCACTGAAAAAGTCAAGAAGAAACCGCTCTTGTAAATCTCAGAGAAAAGCTATTTAGTGTTTGGCTTTTTCCTGAACATTGGCCCACATTCGCCTGATGTGGCCCATAAGAAGCTGGTAACAGACATCAGCTACTGGGTCAGATGCCAAGGTGTGCTAGCATCCCAGTTTTGCAAGGATTGGCTTGAGCCGCAATGTTCTCCCCGGTAAATTGGCATGTTCTGGTACCCACGGAATGTTTACTGATATTTCTCTGGATTACATTTTAGAACCGCTGAAAATACCATATGTCTCTTTTAAAGGGAATACCAAGCTGTTCCAATGCAACCAGCGGTGTGAGATGCTCCGTTAAAACCTAATGCCAGATTGTCATAGTTTAATGTTTAAATTCTACAGAAAATTAATCAATTGGCAACAATTAAGGTTGCTGTTGTTTGCCAAGCATATATTAGAGGAGATGATACGTCTTTTTTCACTGGCAAATCATACTTGCTATGAATCCTAACTGATTTTAGAATGGCGAGGTGAATGCTAAATGAAATTGGAAGTCAGATTCAGAGGAGGGCTGGTTCTGCAATTGCCATCTGTCTTCAGTGGGCTCTATAGATGCACATTTGTGGCCTCTGCTACAGAAGGAAGGCACATATGTTGACCACACCAACTACCAGAATAGATCTTTGTTTGTGACGGCAGAAAACATATCCTTACAGTGTACACATTATATGATACACCTATTTACACAAACATAAAAATCAGAGTTGCTTTTGAATTATGATGCTGGAGGAGACTCTTGAGAGTCCCACGGACTGCAAGAAGATCAAACCTATCCATTCTTAAGGAAATCAGCCCTGAGTGCTCACTGGAAGGACAGATCCTCAAGCTGAGACTCCAATACTTTGGTTACCTCATGAGAAGAGAAGACTCCCTGGAAAAGACCCTGATGTTGGGAAACATTGAGGACACAAGGAGAAGGGGACGACAGAGGACGAGATGGTTGGATAGTGTTCTCGAAGCTACCAGCATGAGTCTGACCAAACTGCGGGAGGCAGTGGAAGACAGGAGTGCCTGGCGTGCTCTGGTCCATGGGGTCACGAAGAGTCGGACATGACTAAACGACTAAACAATAACAACAAAAATCAGAGTAGAAGTTCTTGACAGTGTTTCTCACTTCATCTTACAATAAGGCAGGTTTCAAATTCCTAATAGGTTCCTCGTAGCTGCTCAGAAGCTATTCTTAAACTTTTAAGAGAGGTTTTGAATGGACTGCCATCACCCCCCTATTTTGGTCAGAAAATTCAAAGTGCTTCTTGCGAATGATTCAGAGGCACAAACTTTGGAGTCATGTGCATATTATTTGTGTTCAGAATTATGCTTACAGTCACTTGTTGCAATATTGGACCTGCAGAAAGATGATCATCCTCTATTCTTTTTCTTTTTTTGTAAGCCACTTTTAGGTTTTTTGTACAATCAAGCAGTGTTTACATTTTATGAAAGAAAAATAAATATTGATAGTCAACCATTTATTTAAATAGGAAGAGTAGAGTTGTGAACTGGTTCTTCTCTGTTGCAATTTCTTGAGCTATGTATATAGGGGAAGGCCATGGTTCAGTGGTAGAGCAGGTGCTTTGCTTGCAACAGATACCTGGTTCAATCCCTAGTACGGAACTTTCTGAATTTTTCATGTTGCTGAGACACTTTTTAGACGTGCATCATTTCGTGATACAGTAATTCAGTTTCACTAGCAAGCCGAAGGTTAAACTAACCACTTTTCAGCCCCAGGAGGAGCGTGGGGAGCATTTGTGTGACACACCTACACACTGCAGCCGACACACTAATGCAGTCATCCCCAAACTCGGCCCTCCAGATGTTTTGGGACTACAGTTCCCATCATCCCTGACCACTGGTCCTGTTAGCTAGGGATGATGGGAGTTATAGTCCCAAAACATCTGGAGGGCCGAGTTTGGGGATGCCTGCACTAACGTGTCATGACACACAGTTTGGGAAGCTCTTCTCTAGTATGTCCAACTCTGAAGTTTCTGTCTGAACCCCTCATTAGACCTTGCCTCTCAGTATAGACAATATTGAGTTTAATAGTCTGGTTCAGTATATTGCAGTCGTTTGTCCATATGTATTCTGCGTATTTAAAAAATATATATATATTCTTTTTTGAAAGATTGTGTGTGTGTGTGTAAGAAATAACATTCATATACAATAAAAAACAGAATTTACAAACATTACAAGATTGTTTTTGCAGTTAACCCACATTTAACCTAATGCAGTGTTTAAAAAACTGAATTCAATTTTTTTGTGTGTGTGTGTCCATGGCAATTCTAAATCTATACGTGATTTGTTCCTGTGTTGTGAGTTTGTACTAATCTTCTATACATTCGTTGAAGGGAGATGCATTTTTATTTTTTCCAGTTTATTTATTTATTTATTTATTTATTTATTGAATTTATATACCGCCCCAAACCCGGAGATTCATCAATACCTGTCTTTTTGCCCTGGTAAGGATGTGGGGAATCCATTCATATTGTCACTTTGTTAAGTTCCAAGTACTGGGTATCTGATTCAGAAGGATATTTTCTTCAGCAAGTTTAAGATTATTCCGTACGGTTGGGTTGATCATCACTATTATCCTCTGCCAAAAATTTACCAGTGTAGGACACTGTAAAAACATATGTTTTAAAGAAGTGTCCCTGTTACAGCTAGATATCTTAGAGAGCCCTTTCATAAATAAGTGTATCCTGTGTATGGGTAACATTGGATATCACCTTTTATGTTGAAATGATTTCTCTTCAGTTAAAATGTATGATGTCGTTTTGTTTGCCGTTGTTGGACTCCAGATCTTTAGTGCTCCAATGCCTTCTATAATGTATGTTATGTGCTATCACACATCCAGTAAAATAAAGAAAAATGAAGTGTTGTGCCAACACATGGCATAGTTATATCACTGCTGTGTCCTGAGCAAGGACAGTGAATGAAGAAACATGGCAGTACCGTCTCCAGTTACACAGGTATGACCTTATGTCAGTTGATCCCTCATGAAGTCATTGCTGAATTGTAGGCATGGATAACAAATTAGAAAATATTTTCTTTTCTTTTTTCTAATATTTTTATTGGGTTTTCTGCAAACGTAGCAAACATCACAAATAAACAACAACAAACTAAAAAAACAAAAAAGAGGGGGGAATTGCATCAAAACAGTAACATATCCATAAAATGAGATTATCCTAATCCTGTGACTTCCCTCCTCCCCCTCCCTTGGTTCCTTAAAGTTCTTTTTTTAAAAAAAACCCTGCATATCATTTCTACTCCAAATTTCTATTTTAACCTCAAATTCCCTGTACCACCTCTAAAATTACAAGTGCTTCTAAAATCCTGTCAATGTATTAAGAAGTTTACAATATTTTTGTAAATATATAATAAAAATTTCCCATTCTTTTTTAAATTCCTGATCGTCTTGGTTTCTGAGGTTTCCAGTTAATTTTGCCATTTCAGCATAGTCCATTAACTTGGTTTTCCAGTCCTCTTTGGTTGGGACTGCTTCCTCTATCCATCTTTGGGCTAGCAATATCCGAACAGCGTCGCAGCATACATAAACAATTTATTCTGTTCTTTTGGAACCTCCGCTCAGACATACTTGGGGGGGGGGGGGGGAGCTGAAAACGATTTTTCACACTCATGAAAAATGAACATGAAAATGAGTGAGTAGTTTCAGCTCCGACCTAATTCTAAACCAACGGGAGATTTTATAAAAAGTCACTGCTCTAAATATGACAAAAGTCTCAAAAACCTTTCAAAGTTCAGTGTTAAACTGTCTTCCTTGTATTGCAGAGGACAGCTGCTTCCACTTCAAGACGTCACATAGCTAAAGCAGTTGCTGCAATGGTTTTTTCCTTCTTCTTCAAGTGCTTCATCTTTCTTTGAGAATAGGTTTTCAGCACAATAGTGCATCTATTGAGAACTATTTGATTAGAGGCTCTCAGCGGTAGGTTTTGTCCTTGGAATAGGAAAGTCAAGTAGAACACTGAGGATGTGGAAGCATATCACTTTCAAATGATACTTAGGCAAGGCCAAAGGAAAGAATGTGGGAAATGTTCCCCTTCTTAGTAGAATAGAACTTTCATGTCAGCTTGCACACAAGATGTCATCTTTCCCATGTACTCAGTCTGGCTCAATCTTTACCTCTCCCCCACATTTTTTTATTATTATTACAAATCAAACCAAATTACTTTAATTTATTGCAATTTCTTAACATCAGGTTTTCCGTTCCTGCTGCAACATAGGCCCAAGATATTCCCCCCATCGCTGCTTCATTTCTGATTTAGTCTCTAGTTGACATCCTTCACTTGCCGTTTAGCCATTCTTCCAGCTGTCTGCTTTTTCACCCTACAAACAGCAACCTCAATTCCATCTTTTAATATATATACAATGGTACCTCTAACTTTATTTGTTCCGGAGGTCCGTACTTAACCTGAAACTGTTCTTAACCTGCAGCACCACTTTAGCTAATGGGGCCTCCCGCTGCTGCTGTGCCGCTGGAGCACGATTTCTGTTCTCATCCTGAAGCAAAGTTCTTAACCTGAAGCACTATTTCTGGGTTAGCGGAGTCTGTAACCTGAAGCGTATGTAACCTGAAGCGTATGTAACCCAAGGTACCACTGTGTGTGTATGTACACACACACACACACACACACACACACACACACACATACACACACACATCCATGGCGGGGACACAATCCTAGATCACTCCCGTTCTGCCTTGCAAGTTGGCAGACATGGGATTGCACAATATTGCTGGATGCTGTGAACTTCCCAGACCCCACTGGAAAGCATTGGGAGGATTTTTGCCTCATTTCCTCCCATGCCCCTGCCTGAACTTCTTCGCAGCCCCTTGAGGGCTACAAAGAACACCCACCATTGACTCATAGGCGTGGCTGGAAACCTGGCTCAATCTTTACCCTCTTGGTGATCATGTGGGGAAGCAGAAGTGTAAACAGGATTCAATTTTCTAATTTCTGTAATTATAGAAACATTTATATCCATTTCACTTCACATTTTGTTACCTGGGGGGGTGTTATTGGTTTGTGGTTCCCCCCTTCATTTTATTAAGTATTTTGTGTTTTTATGTTGTATTTTTATGTTGTGTACTTCCCTAAGATTAACAGATGAAGGGCGGTATACTACTACAGTGGTACCTTGGGTTACATACGCTTCAGGTTACAAACTCCGCTAACCCAGAAATAGTACCTCGGGTTAAGAACTTTGCTTCAGGATGAGAACAGAAATCGTGCTCCGGCGGCGCGGCGGCAGCGGCAGCAGGAGGCCCCATTAGCTAAAGTGGTGCTTCAGGTTAAGAACAGTTTCAGGTTAAGAACGGACCTCCGGAATGAATTAAGTACGTAACCAGAGGTACCACTGTACTACTACTACTACTATTGCCACCACCACTACTACTACTATTAGGGAGTAGATAAACAGATAATAGTTGAACATAACTTGAAACACACACAAACTTGATGAGGATCTCATAGAGAAGATAATGGGTTATGTGGCCCTCCTCAGGTTGATAGTTCCATGAGCATGGTCAATGGTTAGGTATGTTGAAGTCCAACCAGCTCCCTACTCCAAGTTTAGGTCTTCATAACTTAGGCACCTTGGGGTTATATTTGGCTGACAAATATACAATCGTTATCGCCTGTGCCAACCTTCTTCAATGTGTTTAGCTCCTCCATTCCACACCTCCAGCTCCCCAAGTCATCATGCCTTCTGGTGGCCCTTTCTCTCTAGCTTAGCATAAATGATTGGGCTTACCGTATTTAGGGACACACAACTTAACCTCACTTCAGCAAGATCAGTAGATTCAAAGCAACAGTGTGGGGTGGGAGGACTGTTTGGTTTAGGACTGTAACTGTTAAGATATGCAAACCTGTTTGTATCATAATGTAGTGTAATTAAACAACAACAACAACTAAAGGGCAATGCCAATCAGGGAAGGAAACAATTATTGAAAATTGGTTTTTAAATCCCCTACAGGCATTTTGACTGACTGCATTCTCCCTCAGGGGAAACTCACTTTCAAGGGATCCAAGGACGTAATATTTTTGACAGGGTAATTTGAGACTTCTTTCTGTTAATAATTTGGCTTGATATAAAATAATGTGGCTTGATATAAAAGAAGAAGAAAAATGCATTAGAATAATCAACTTTTGATATCAGCCCACTATCAAATGTCAGTTTTCAATCATAACTTCCTCGTTTCCATTACACACATGCACACAAATTAAAATATATATAAATACGAGGGGTTGCACCCCTGCTTCCTTCCATTTCAACCCTGCCTACCCACCAACATCCCCCTTCTCCATGCCTTTACACTTCAACAAACTTCCCCCCTTCACTTTACACCTCAGCAATCCCTCCATCCCTTTACATTCCAATGCTTGCTTACCATACTGCCATGGCTTGCCTGGACTATTCACCTGAGCCAGCCACCTGGGTGGAATCTACATGCTTTTTTAAAGAGAGAGAGAGAGCGAGAGAGTCTTTAAAAATACATTGAATTTTCCATAAGGTTCCATAAGGTTCACCATGACCATCTAGAGAGCCAGTGTGGTGTAGTGGTTAAGAGTGGTAGTCTTGTAATCTGGGGAACTGGGTTTGTGTCTCCGCTCCTCCACATGCAGCTGCTGGGTGACCTTGGGCTAGTCACACTTCTCTGAAGTCTCTCAGCCTCACTCACCTCACAGAGTGTTTGTTGTGGGGGAGGAAGGGAAAGGAGAATGTGAGCCGCTTTGAGACTCCTTAGGGTAGTGATAAAGCGGGATATCAAATCCAAACTCTCTCTAGTGTCACATTGTGTATTGCACTTATAACGTTTTATTTGCTGCTGTATAGCTGAGTCCCTGCTCACCTGTCCACATTTACTTACTCGAAATCCCTCCTCCTCAAATCTTCCAAGCTCACGCATACACATGTATGGGACATGTTCCTGCTCTCATGTTTTAACTTCCTGATTTATTTTGAATCTGATTTAACTGGTATCAAATCTTCTTAACTAACGTCCACACATAGCATAAGAACAGCCTTCTGGATCAGGCCAATGGCCCACATAGCCCAATATATTGCCTCAGACAGTGGAGACAGAGCAGAGCTAGTAGTGACTGATAGACTTGCCATGAATTTGCCCAGTCCTCTTTTAAAGCCTTCCAAATTGGTAGCCATAACTTCCTCATGCTGTGTGAATAAGTACTTTCTATTGTCTTTCTGGAATATTCCAACATTCAGCTAGAAAGCCCCAGGAGCAACCTTTCCTCACAGGGGAGTTGCTCCACTGCCTTAATCATTTTGGACGCTCTTTTCTATATCATTTCCAACTCTGCATTATCCTTTTTGAGGTGAGGCATCCAGAACTGTATACAGTACTCCGAATGCAGTTGCCCCCAGAGACACCAGCTTCTCCAAGGATTGGGGGGTCCCGATGTGATGTTGTGCGACACCCCGACATCTTGCCTGCAATGTCCTAGGAATATTGAGGGTACCTGGTCCCCTCCCCAAAAAAATATTTGGGGTGGGGGGCAAAACTGCCTCAGCCCCCAGGAGTCAGTGCCTTTGGTCGCACTATTGATTTGTATAATGGCACTATGGTGTGAGCAGTTTTATATTCAGTTCTTTTCCTAATGATCACTAACATGGAATTCACCTTTCCCCCCACAGCTGCTGAACGCTGGGTCAACATGTTCATCAAGCTGTCCACTATGGCCTCAAGATCGTATTCCTGGTCAGAAACTGGCAGTTGAGACCCCATGAGGTTAGATGTGAAATTAAGACTTTTTTGTGCTGACATATATCACCCTACGTTTCCTTACATTGAATTGCGTTTGCCCAGTCACACCTTTTGGCTCTTTGGCAATTTAACAACAGATCACCTGTAATGATGAACTACATACCTCAAACAAAAAACAAGTATTGATAGCCTCTTTAGGATATTGCAAAGAGAAAATATATTCATTTCATTTATATAACTTTTATTTATTGCACTGATGAATATTTAACACACTGGCATGATTATTTACCATGGCATAAAGTATCTGACAACAGTATTCACATTACCAGACATTAAAGGAACATTTCCATCTTTCCTACTTTATTATGCACAAGTCACTGAGCATTTCCATGTAGGGCTATCGAATTAAATAGAGAACAGTGCTTCTGTTCCTTTCTTATTGCATAGGGAATTACAGCAGTTACGGCCTTCCATGTAAAGGTGAGGAGAAGCTACATCTCCTGACGCTGTCTCTTCCACATACCTCCAAAGAGAACAGAAGCTCCATCCTTTATGTGTGACAGAACACCAATTTGACTGATAAATTGCTTAGAAGATCATAAAGCTATTTTCCTTAATACCAAATAAAGGAGCTCTGATTCACAAAACAGAGATGATATCAACTGGATATTTTAAAGATTAAAGGCTTAGTTAAGAATTAAGATTGATGCAGTTTAAAAAAAATGGCAAAGAGAGTCTGGGTTTCTGTAGCTACACCATATCAGATTATTTGCCTATCCAGCCCAGTGTTGTCTGTTCACTGTCACCACACTGGGAAGTAAAGTGGCAAGACACAAAGATAACTGGGGCATATCATTTATTGAACCAAATTCTGACCTGCATAGGTGAATGAAGGTGTGGGAAACTCAGGTTCTATAAACTGGTGATGCCAGGGATTGAATCTGTCATGGAATTCTACTCGCTATTGATCCAGAGTAGATTCCAATGCATAGTTAGCAGAGTAAAACTTAAACATGTTGCAAGATTCCCAAAAAATAGACCAGAGGCAATTATATTTCATCCAGCAGAGCTTTACTGCTACTGAAGGCAAATGAACATAATGGTCACAAATCCAATCCATTCAGGATTGGCACTGTCCGTAAGAAATCCAGTTGCAGCAGACTTAAAGTAAACTTGCAATAACTTAGGTAAAGGGTAAATGTAAAGGGACCCCTGACCATTAGGTCCAGTTGTGGCTGACTCTGGGGTTGCGGCGCTCATCTTGCTTTATTGGCCGAGGGAGCCGGCGTACAGCTTCTGGGTCATGTGGCCAGCATGACTAAGCCGCTTCTGGCGAACCAGAGCAGCACACAGAAACACCGTTTACCTTTCCGCCGGAGCGGTACCTATTTATCTATTTGCACTTTGATGTGCTTTCGAACTGCTAGGAGGGCAGGAGCAGGGACCGAGCAACGGGAGCTCACCCCGTCGTGGGGATTCGAACCGCCAACCTTCTGATCGGCAAGTTCTAGGCTCTGTGGTTTAACCCACAGTGCCACCCGCGTCCTTGCAATAACTTATAATAAGTCTAAAACTTAACACTAAGCATACTATGTACAGAACACCACAGGGGAAAGAGATAGAAAGTAAAAGTGAAACCCAGGCTCCTTCTGGCCTTACTTTTATAGTCAGTATAACTCAGAAAGAAAGAGTTGAATTAGGTAGAATAGGAAAGATCTCTACACATCAGATCAATACTTTCTGCACTAAGAAATGCAAACTGACAGAATCCAGGGCCTCTCGTGTACAAAGCCTTTGCTCTGTAGTGGTGACCGATGTGCATTGAAACTGGGACTGCAGAAGACATGGGAGGCCAATGCTAAATGGAGTCAGAGGCAATGACCTGCAGAACCAACTCATTCTAATTTTGTCCCAATCCTCTTTCTTCCTGAGTTCTTCAAGGACAATACTGATGCTACAGTGATGGAAGCTCACAAGCATATATTAATTTATTGATTCCCCCCCGCACACTCTCCCTTATTGTTTCTTTTGGTTGAAGACCTTCCTTGTAAGATTCAGAGAAGTGCAACTTTTGATGGATAGCTACATTTCATATATTGTTTTGGGAAGAGCAAATTGGGTAGTTTCACAATGAAATGCAAAGTGCACCTAATTTCTCCACATTCTTTCCACATGCCATGTCACAATTTGCCTCACAGGCCCTTCCTCTGCCAGGGGTGGTATGTTGAGGACATTCTTATATTCAGCAGTGGACTGGGAATCTATGGGGAAGAAAATCTCAAAGCTTTCGGAAGATTTAAAATGTAGAATAAAGACAACAGCCGTGAATTTTGCTTTAAAAAGGGAATCCCTATTGAAAATATAATTTGCAGGGAAACTGTTTATTATGATTTCCCTCTTTTGACAAGATAAAAGCTCTGTTGGTACTTTCAAGCTTGCATTTCCTGAGCCTGAACACTAGCATTATCCATTACTGCTCTGGATGATATACAGGAGATAATGAAACAGAATCCTAGCAGTAAATTCTGACTGATTGGAGAGATGGATTGGATGGAATAATCAAAAGAAAAATGTATGTTGCTGCAAAATAAAAACAGCATTAGTCCCCCTATTCTACATTGACTTGAGGGACTGTTCTAATATGTCATTTGCAATGGCATGCTTAATTGCACTTATTAATATGCTGGAGTGCTTCCAGCTGGTGGCAATTTGAACATCAGGAAGCCAGAGATGTTTGGTCAATCATGGAACTTCCACTACGTCAGCCTGTTGCTATGATTGGGATATGGCAGACAGAGCCAAAAATTATTTGTGCCTTGAGTCTGTGATCTTTTCAAAGATGAGACTACATCAGTTATAGTGGTGGCCTTAATTCATTCCAAGTAGAAGGGCCCATTTGATAGTATGAGCAGATAGATAGATATTTGCATCACTCACTAGCCTTTGCAAATTATGTAAAAAAAGGACAATCCTAAGCACAACTCAAAAATTATAAAACTAAATTAAAAAGCCGCACTAATTTAAAATAAAAATTCAGCAGGAACTCACCGGACCTCAGTTTTGGCACCTCTCAGGTAGGTGCCATTGCCATCCTAAGACAACAATTTCTGGTAATGTCAATACTGTTGTCAGATATTCATGCATACCCTCCATCATTTCTCCCATGAAAATAGGGACGTCCCGTTCCATAATGAAAATTTTACTATTTATGCCCCACACATCTTACTGGGTTGCCCCAGCCACTATGTGCAGCTTCCAACACATATAAAAACATAATAAAACATTAAACATTAAAAAAAATATCCCAATACAGGATTGCCTTCAGATGGCTTGGGGTTGGATAACTCCATACCCTCCAACATTTCTCTAATGAAAATAGGGACATCCTACCTTAACCTCCAACATTTCTCCACTGAAAATAGGAACATCCTAAGGAATGTCCTAAAGGGCATTCCAGAATCAAATCAGAAAATAGGGACACTTTTTGGGTCTGGTTCATGGTGAGTTCTGCCATGTCTTTTTCTAGAAAATAGCACTGGTGTAAACACAACTGAGTATGCAAACTGGTAAACTATGTGGATATATTCAGAGAAGCCATGGCACTGCCGGTGTAAGGATTTCTTCTTGTGCAATGCTACATTACCCTCTCTCCCTACTTGTTCTGTTCTAAGTGCTCTCCCAACCCCAGGGAACAAATTTGGGGAGGTTAGGAGGCAAGCATGGGGTGAGGATGGCAAATCCTGTTGCACAAGAGGAAATCCTTGTGCTTATGGGACATGTTAGTTGGATGTCAGCTTATCCATTCTAAAACTCAAACAGCACAGGTGTGACTCTTATTTTAATGTCTGTTGCTAGAACTTATTCCATCTTTGCTGTCACCAGCTGATCTTGATCAGCTGAATGCCTTGGCTGAGAGTGATTAACTCTTTTATTAGTCTCTATAAACAACAACAACAACAGCAGCCTCAAAAAGACAATACATGGGCCTGTGTTTCAGCATTACTATCTCCACATTGTTTGTTGTTTAGTCGTTTAGTCATGTCCAACTCTTTGTGACCCCATGGAACAGAGCATGCCAGGCACTCCTGTCTTCCACTGCCTCCCGCAGTTTGGTCAAATTCATGTTAGTAGCTTCGAGAACACTGTCCAACTATCCTGTCCTCTGCCTTCCCCTTCTCCTTGTGCCCTCAATGTTTCCCAACATCAGGGTCTTTTCCAGGGAGTCTTCTCTTCTCATGAGGTGGCCAAAGTATTGGAGCCTCAGCTTCGGGATCTGTCCTTCCAGTGAGCACTCAGGGCTGATTTCCTTCAGAATGGATAGGTTTGATCTTCTTGCAGTCCATGGGACTCTCAAGAGTCTCCTCCAGCACCATAATTCAAAAGCACCAATTCTTCGGCGATCAGCCTTCTTTATCTCCACATGGTCATGCACAATTATGGAATGGGGTTCTCATAAAATGACCCTCATGTAAGTGCTGAAGGAAGCACATTTAATCATACTTACAAATAGGATAAGTAACTAAGAAAGAGTTCAATATGCATCTTAGAAAACCATCCTGTTTCGTATTTTCTAATTATATCAAATTGCTATTTTGATACATTGAAAACTAACATTATAAGGTTTATAAGGTTTGAATGAAGTAAAGACACAGAAAGCAAGATATCAAGAGAATTGTGGAAATTCCTATTTAGGAAATGTTTACATTTTCCAATAGCAAAAACAAAAACAAAAACCCCTATAAGGAGAACAAGATTAAAATGGCCTTGGATTCCTTGGAAAACCAAAATGGAAATAATGTTAGGTGTTAGGTATGTCATGGAATGAAAAGTGTTAGGTATGTCATGAAGAAAGAGGGCTTTTTCACATGGTGTAGGAAGACCAAATTCAATTGGTAAATGTTACTAACAATTATCAAGGAAATGTTCTAGGCTCAGATAAATGTGGAGCTGCTATTACACCCAAAGTGAATATAAGAATGTATCAAACATAGATTTTGTATCTTCTGTCTCTTACAGGAATATTGTTTGCTAAAACATGGAAACACAGTTAAGCACCAGAAAATCATGACTTAATTAGGAAAATATGGGAACAGCCAGACATGATAAATTTAGTGGCAATGTTGTGCCCATTAAAATAGGAAGGGAATGAATAAATGGAACAATTTCATGCATAGAAAAGACTGGGCATAATAGATTTAAGGAGGGGCTGCTTGCCCATTTAAAAGAAAATATTATACTTTAAGTGATTTGGGATATACAGATGTTAGAAAATATATTAGACGATCCTGCTAAGATATATATTTAAACATTTAAGTTTTATTTGGGAACACTTTTCAGAATATAAATGAAATGTCAGCAGTTCCTATTTTTCTTTAGGAGATTGAATGAAATGTTGAAATATTTATGATAAAGTTAACTAAGATGTGTTTTATACAGCAATATTTAAACTGACGATTGCATTATACCAGCGGCTTTTGCACAATATATGTAAATGCTATTTAATTGTTATAAAATAACATCTAAATAATTCATACTGGGGACATCATTTTCTCACTGCAAACAGATTGTTCAGCTGTTCAATACCATGCAGGCATTGCCTCAATAGTTCTTTTGCTTTACTGAGACCTAAGCTTAGTAAATGTTGCGCTGAAAAGCCAAGAAAGCATTACCTTAAATTCATGGCTTTCATCCAGCTGCTTTTGTGCAAATCAAGCAGAACTAAAGGAAGGAAGCCAGTAGGGGCTAAATTCAACTGGAGCCAATAGTTTAAAATCCTGATTCAGGCATGTGTGAAAATAGAAGGGGGACCAGCTTGGAATATCAGAGCAGCCTTCAAAACATAGCTTGGTACACAAAAGGCTTCTCGAAGCAACCCATATCTGAACTCCATAAAATAGCCAGGCTAAAGGTTTGGACTTAAAATCTTCAAGCAGAGGAAGTATAAAGTTATGAGCTTTGACTCAGAAGAAATACAGGCAACAATCTTTTTGCATGAGGGTGGTGTTCCTGACCTCCGTGCATGTTGGTGGAGCACCTGTAAGCCCGCCTCAGCCCATTCTTCCCCTTTTTCTTGCCACTTCCTGGGTCAGCACAATTTGTGTGAGCATGGTTACATGTCAGTTGGATGTGCCTAAAATGATAATTGCCTGTGCATTGATATTTTAATACTTCCTGTAGCTTTTTCTACCACACGTTCTTGTTGAGCTGACCCTGTTCCAGGGGATTAGAAAGCTATGCCCAAATACAAAAAAAACCCCCAAAACCAAAAAACCACTTGCATGTCCAACAAACTGTTTATCCATATGTCATTGGGTGGGTGGGTGTCGATACCTTTTCCAACCTGCCTAAACTCAGTGCTCCATGAACAGCTACAATTCCAAGCAACAAACGGCCAATAAAATGAATTCCAGCAGTGTAAAGTAGGTGGGGGTAAAACGAGGGAGCCAAAGGACAATAAAGGAATCCGTGACCTCAAACAATCCTACTTAACCTCTTCAGCAGGTAACTAGCCAAAGCCCATACTGCATAGAGGAAGGGTGAAGCAAAAAGGCAAAGGGGAAGGGCTCAGAAGAGGAGCAGGCTTATGAAACCAGGCTCCTAATCCCTTTCTGATTGGCCATCAGGTCCATTGTGATCCACCTCAACCCTTGACACAGTTGGGTCCCACCCTTTGGGAGCCAATCTCCCCTTGAGGAAAGGGGTAAGGGCAAATGTGGCCCTCTGAAGAGAGGGAACAATATTTTCTGAGAACAATACAGTATTGCATTTAATGATGATGATGATGATGATGATGATGATGATGATGATAGAATTTATATATTTTCTTAAGATAATGTGATATGGAAGAAAGGAAGTCTAAGACAAGTTACACTTCCTGCTGATATATTTTTAAAAGACACCTTCTTCAGATGCATTTTCTTGGATTCCACTGTAAGATGAAAACAGTCTAGCCATATCAGTGATGGGCTCTGATCAAAAGAGGCGACTTGAATCCAGCTGTGAAGGGCCAGCTACTTTTAAGCCCGCCACTAGCAGAAATTTGTATCTATCATGGTACAGACAGTATGTGTTGGTAATATATATATACAGTGGTACCTTGGGTTACAAACACCTCGGGTTACAAACACTTCGGGTTAGAGACTCCACTAACCCAGAAGTAGTACCTCAGGTTAAGAGCTTTACCTCAGGATGAGAACAGAAATCACGCGCTGACGGCACGGCGGCAGCAGGAGGCCCCATTAGCTAAAGTGGTACCTCAGGTTAAGAACGGTTTCAGGTTAAGAACGGACCTCCGGAACACACACACACACACACACACACACATATATATACACATATATATGTTTTCCATTTGGAATATGGATATCCCCATGTCATAGCTTGTGTTAGAAAGCAGTTAATGTGACTTTCATAAAAGACGTTTCTATGCAGGATCTTGGAATGTGCTCTGCACTCTTGAAATCTGCATATTTGTAGCAATGTGCCACAGTGTAGCCATTGGGTGTTTTAGAATGCAAAGCACATCCTTGGAAGCATTGTGAAAAGGACCTAATGGGCCAGGAAGCTCATTATTTTCTCTCATACCCCAACCCTGGCCACCTTCAGTATACATTTTCGGCCCCAGTTCAAATGGCATCATTTGCCAACTATAGTTGCAAATATAAGGAATCTCTGGCACCTCTCGGTTAATGAACTTATTGTTAACACTATTAACTTGTGCAAAGATTCTGTATCCTCACTGCTGCATCTTTGCCATGTATCACTTCTCCTATCGTAAAAAAAAAAAAAAAGCTGAGCTAGCAAAAACAGTTCAACGAGTGAGGCAGAGTCATTTCACAAGCTTCCCTGCAGGTAGGCTGCTGTTGCTTGCAGGGAGGTAGAGAGGCAGTATGTCAGAAGATTGAAGCGCTGCACCATGTTGGTCTTCCTGCTCCTAGTTGCATCAGCGGATGAGGAAGAGTTTGGATTTGATATCCCGCCTTTCACTCCCTTTAAGGAGTCTCAAAGCGGCTAACATTCTCCTTTCCCTTCCTCCCCCACAACAAACACCCTGTGAGGTGAGTGGGCCTGAGAGACTTCAAAGAAGTGTGATTGGCCCAAGGTCACCCAGCAGCTGCATCTGGAGGAGCGGAGATGCGAACCTGGTTCCCCAGATTACGAGTCTACCACTCTTAACCACTACACCACACTGGCTCTACCACCATAGAAGCTTAACCCCACCCTGCAGCCAAAACTCAGCGGGCCAGTGGGGCACTGCCCACTAAGGAGGGCCTCTGATTGGCCCAATTAACTTTAACTTATTGGCAGGCAGTCTGAGGAAATTCCCAAAATGCTAGCCCAACGTGTGATCAGGTTGCTGAGAATGGCAACTGAATGTGAGGGGCCGCAACTGCCAGCCAGACAGGAAGGAGGTAAGCTGCCATTGGTTCTCTGAAACTGCAGTATCAAACATTATGATACTGGAGTGGCTGCAGTGGTAGTATAGTTTTTTTATAAAATAAAATAAAAATCAGATGCTTTTGAAAAATAAATAAATAAATGCCAGTGTACTTTTATATTCTTTTAGGATGGAGACTAATGGTAGGACAATAAAAACAGACTTTATGAGTCCCTGAGTTAGCTGAGAGACTGATACATTGAGCTTCAAAGGATGAATATTGTCCATCTATTATGGTTTAAAGACCTCAATGGCCTTACCATTGGAATGTACTTTATATCAACACCAACTTCATTTGGATACTTTTTGGACAAGGGCATATAACGATCTTTTTTTAAATAAAATAAATAAATAAGATGGATGTATTTATGTTTATTGCATTGTGAATATGAAGTGATTATTTTATTTTGATCTCTTCTATTTTCTCCCCCCCCCTTGTTGTGTTGTGTTTCGCCCCTTTTCCTTTAATAAATTTGCAAAAGAATAAAAATGATTTTATTATTTTATCTTCATGCAAAGCGCTCTGAGGTCTTTTAAAAATCAATCAGTATATAAATTTTATGAAATAAATAAAAAGTAAATACAGTTACTTCACATAACATACAAGTACACTTTAACACCAACAGAAACCTCTCTCTCATGAGGGATTATGGAGTAGGGGAACCTTGGTGCTTTCTGTCTGAAATTTGGCAACTTTATGCCTTTCTAGTAAGCCTTCTCTCTGTGTAAAATTCATTCACTTTGGCCCAAAGGGCGAAAGGCTATAGCTTTTTTAGATTCCTCACTATACCGAATAGTGAGCAGAAACTTTTGCTTTATACAGAGCCACTCAGAACCCAAATCATAGGCTGGAATGAGCAAAGACTCAGAAACAGATCATATATATATATATATATATATGCTTTCGTAGATTTTCACGGGTACAGGAATGCAGGTTTTGGTGTCCTCGGGTGTCTTCCCGTGTAAAAGTTGGGGTGTCTAGGCGACGTTTCGACGAGGTCTCACTCGTCATCTTCAGGCTGGTGCTTTCGGCTTCTTGTTACTGGAACAGAGCAGGATCTCAGTGTTTGAGTTCCTATAAATACTGTTGAGGAGGTGTGGTGTATAGCCTCCAATGTTCTGGGCAGAGAGGAAGTTCCCAGGCTAGTGTGCCTTTTCTTCTTTTGTTCCTTAATTGCTTGAGGGATATCTTGAGTGATTTCTTGAGTGATATCCTGAGTACCACTTAGGTGGGTCATTAGGTGTGGATTAGTTGCTAAAGCCTTTGTGTCTTGACCTCTTGAACTTTGTGAAGAGTTTTTCTGAGAAGATGGCTGTAGTTGTGCTCTGGCTTGGCTTCGTGTATAGGGGCGAGCTGTGGTTTTGTGGCCTGTGCCAGCCAGATCTGTGTAGGGATTGCAGGGGGGTGCAGCATCCGGAGGTGCCACCATGGTTTGGCTACTGGATGGTGTCTGTAATTTATCTGTGGAGAGGGTCTGGGTTTGGGTCTGGTGTGGTTGATTGGTGATGGCGTTCTGTGTGCCTCTGGATCTGGTGTCAGTTTTTGTGGGGAGGGCTAATTTCCAGATGTCTGGCAAGCGGGATGTGTCGTCACGCTTGTTCATGTTGTGAGGGTGTTTCTCTATCTCGATGGCTTCCATGATTATTCTCTTGTGGTGATGTTCCATGTTAGAGAGCAATTTGGAATCTGCAAAATTAATTTCGTGTCCTGTTTCTTTCATGTGTTGGAAAAGAGACTTCCTCTCTTTTCCAACACATGAAAGAAACAGGACACGAAATTAATTTTGCAGATTCCAAATTGCTCTCTAACATGGAACATCACCACAAGAGAATAATCATGGAAGCCATCGAGATAGAGAAACACCCTCACAACATGAACAAGCGTGACGACACATCCCGCTTGCCAGACATCTGGAAATTAGCCCTCCCCACAAAAACTGACACCAGATCCAGAGGCACACAGAACGCCATCACCAATCAACCACACCAGACCCAAACCCAGACCCTCTCCACAGATAAATTACAGACACCATCCAGTAGCCAAACCATGGTGGCACCTCCGGATGCTGCACCCCCCTGCAATCCCTACACAGATCTGGCTGGCACAGGCCACAAAACCACAGCTCGCCCCTATACACGAAGCCAAGCCAGAGCACAACTACAGCCATCTTCTCAGAAAAACTCTTCACAAAGTTCAAGAGGTCAAGACACAAAGGCTTTAGCAACTAATCCACACCTAATGACCCACCTAAGTGGTACTCAGGATATCACTCAAGAAATCACTCAAGATATCCCTCAAGCAATTAAGGAACAAAAGAAGAAAAGGCACACTAGCCTGGGAACTTCCTCTCTGCCCAGAACATTGGAGGCTATACACCACACCTCCTCAACAGTATTTATAGGAACTCAAACACTGAGATCCTGCTCTGTTCCAGTAACAAGAAGCCGAAAGCACCAGCCTGAAGATGACGAGTGAGACCTCGTCGAAACGTCGCCTAGACACCCCAACTTTTACACGGGAAGACACCCGAGGACACCAAAACCTGCATATATATATATATAGATAGATAGATAGATAGATAGATAGATATATGTATATATATATAGTAGATGCACATGTATTAACTAGAGTTAAACCAAACAGAACTCTGCCCCAAGACTTTGCCATGTCATAAAAGTTCTTTTTAATAAATATATATATAGTTAGATAGCTACAGTTGCCTTGAAACATGCAAGTACAAACAACTGTTTGCAATAGCATTCATGTATTTTAGCCTATGGCACCTTTATCACATCGGAGGCAGGCCGATCTTGTACATCCCTGGGAAAGATGCATTAAGGTTTGTTTTCCTCCCATTTCTCCAGTATTGACCGTGTTTGCCATATCTCTTCTTACCACCAGCCTAATTTCACATTCACATTCCATAGCAACTCCCCTATGAATCACACTGAGTCGTTTATCTTCATTCTCTGGTCGAAATCTAATGCGACTCCCTTGTCTCTGTTCTCTAATGCAGCTTGACCAAGCTGGCTGCAAGTTAACTAGTAGATCAAATGAGGAAGCCTTGAAGTTTCATTAAAAGAGCTTTACATTGTTCTGGGAATGGAAATAAAGGGAAAAGTCTTTGAGGAGAGGGGGAAAAACAGCAGCTCATCTCCCCTATAAATATTCACAAACTGAAGATCTGAGAGTAAGTGTGGCCTAGAGGGCAGGCTTGAATATGAAGAATAGGAACTATGAACCTAAGCAACATGGCTGACATGTGCAGTTGTGGTGTCTTATATGCTTGGCAGACTTCTACTTGGCCAAATGGGACTTGGCTTTCCTCGTTTCCCCCTCCCATCCCAAATGTGCTCCAGAGGGTTGAGCAAATGTGGAATAAACATTACTGTATTTTTTGCTCTATAAGACTCACTTTTCCCCTCCTAAAAAGTAAGGGGAAGTGTGTGTGCGTCTTATGGCGCGAATGCACGCTGCGCAGCTATCCCAGAAGCCAGAACAGCAAGAGGGATTGCTGCTTTTGCTGCGCAGCTTCTGGGATTCAGATTTTTTTTTTCTTGTTTTCCTTCTCCCAAAACTAGGTACGTCTTATGGTCTGGTGTGTCTTATAGAGCGAAAAATACGGTATGTGGCATTTATAAAAGGGCCAGTTCTGGAGATCAAAGAGGTCAGGTGAGCATATATGACACAAAACCATCATTTAAATAAACTGGTCCAAAACTGTTTAGTCCATCATATTCTTCAAGTTCGAAGTAAAATGCATTCCCTTGGTCCACTATCTTCCTTGGTCCACTAAGCACATTAACACAATCACAAAAATGCTGTGGTGGCTTGCTTGAGTTTGATCAACCTAGACTTCCATGGATGATACCCAACACTGCAAGAGCAGGGATATCCCCTTCCTTTTGCCCCCTTTGATTCCTGTCCCTCCCCCCAAATCTTCTATTGAGGGTGTCCCAACTGTGCAGCCCTCTACTCCTCCACAGGAGCTACAGGGAGAAGGAGAGTCAGTAGAAGCCAATTCTGTTGGTGGTAAAATGCAACTGGATGTCACACCATTATCTTTTTAGCACTACACAGTTTCCTTTAAGCACTTTTAGTTCTCTCATCATTTTTAAGCTGCGTAATTAATTTTTAAAGCGATTCCAATAGCATTAATGCTAACATGCATTATGGTCTCCTTAAATGGTCTATAATGACTTTTAAAACTAATTAATACCTTTTTTCCTAGTGCCTTTTTATATCCCCAACTCCCCCTCTTTAGAAGTACATGTCTTTGTTTTAATACTGTCTACTCAGCCCAATATTGTACCCAAAACAATTAGAGCATTTTTAGAGTATTCTATTATTCTCCATACTCCATTATTATCCTTAAAAGGCTGGTTAATTATGTATAACTAAAAATTAATTTATATGGTAAATATAAAAATGCGGACAAATAAATAATGTGCATAACATTAATCCAGTATTATGTTAAGCAAAAAGAAAGAATGAAGAAAAAAAAGAATGGGTTATCCCAATGTTTCTTGCGATAACATTATCATAGCTCCTTTATCAATGTATCTGTGAAGTCATTTCCCCACCCCATCCCATATTTCAGAATGCACATGATTGTCTCTCAGGACCACATTTTCCTGAGAATTATGAAGCAATAAAAATAATGCGCATAAAAGACACTGTTATCCTCCTGGAATGTATTTATTTCTCTGCATTTTTACCCAGTACTGTTGTGCTTCTGGCTTCAGTTTCTGTGCTCATGTGTTTGCCTGAACATGTGAAGGGTTACACCAGGTAGGGCGTATGTGCTCAGCATTTGCTTTGCTGACTGCTTTGAGATCTTTGTGAGAGTAGCACGAGGGTCTGAAGAGACCTTTTCAGCCTGTACAACTGAGCCCACATAGAAATCTCCCACTGGCTCACCAGAATTTCCAATGGCAAGGAGAGTTTCTGAGTGCATTTGGTTGAACACGCTGGCAATATCTCTTCTGACCTTCCGGCTATTTGCACAAAGGTCTCAAGAGCACCTGAAAACATTGGGATTGCCTGAAAATGGCAAGTGGGACCTTTGCATTGCAGGCTTCACATAAAAGAGGGCTGGGCTTAAGCAAGCTTTGTTTGAGTCCAAGTTGAGTTAAGAAGAAATTACCATATTTTTTGCTCTATAAGACTCACCTTTCCCTCCTAAAAAGTAAGGGGAAATGTGTGTGCGTCTTATGGAGTGAATGCAGGCTGCGCAGCTATCCTAGAAGCCAGAACAGCAAGAGGGATCACTGCTTTCGCTGCGCAGTGATCCCTCTTGCTGTTCTGGCTTCTGGGATTCAGAATATTTTTTTCTTGTTTTCCTCCTCCAAAACCTAGGTGCGTCTTATGGTCTGGTGCGTCTTATAGAGCGAAAAATACAGTAAATCAACTTTAGTGTAGCTTATTCTGAACTCAGAGCCAGGAAGTTCACTCATCGCTAACTATGTCACTGAAGTTGGGTTGCCATATTTCAAAAAGTGAATATCCAGACACAAATGTTGTTGAGCTTTTTTTCTTTTTTTATGATGGACAAAGGGATTGATTGGCTGACATGTGTCCTTTTTGTTCATTTGAGGCTCTAGGGATTCCCCCCCCCCTTCACTTTCTTTGTCTTTTTAGTTGCAGAAGAAAAAGCAGCAGCAGATCCTGTAGCAGCAGGTCCTTGGGGTACTCAGCTGAAAAGGAGAGTGAGGCAAGTTAAAAATTTAACTGGCAAATGGGTGAACTGCCATGTAATATAGTTCAGTGCAATGCAATGCATGTCTTAGGCATAGCTGTCAATGTTTCCCTTTTTTTTAAGGGAAATTCCCTTATTCCGAATAGGATTCCTTGCAAGAAAAGGGAAAAGTTGACAGCTATGGTCTTAGGTCATATCCACACCATGTATTTAATGTAGATTTATACCACTTTAACAGTCATTGCTTCCTGCAAAGAATCCTGGGACTTGTAGTTTGCCCAATGCAGAGCTATTCATTTTTATTCAATTATATTATGTATCTTTGATTTAAGCCCACTAACTGTATTTATATTTTTTTGTGTCAATTTGTTTGTGATGTTTTAAAAATCTTTTATTAAGATGCACCAGAATTCAGTTAACTTAATTTTTTTTTGAAAATAATACAAATAGAAAGGAAAGGAGGGTGGGAAGCAGATATAGATACAAATCAATTTGTTGTAAAACCAGAGAAAATACAATAGCACTCCATTTGATGAAGGTGTACAAAAGGAGCCAGTATTTTTAATGAATATTTTGTTTTAAGTAAACATCATGCTGATTATTATTATTGTTATAAATATGGCTGAACATTGTGTAACAAACAGCAAAAATTTCTGCAACTTCTTAAGAAATACATTGAGAGAATATAATTCAGGGTGTGGGGACAGAATTTAGAAGGCAAGGGATGAAGGTGACAGGTGTATACCATTCAGAGGAAAATAAGATTAAGAGAATACAGAACAGGCCTTAAGGAAGACAAAGAATAGTTGTCCTCCTTTGGCACACAGCAGACTTCAGGAGTCACAAGAACAGATTTAGATTAAGTGTTACAGGGGGAAATACTTTCTTCAGTGAAAGTAAAGAAGCTCCATGTGCTGTGCTGTGTTGGCAGCATTCTGTATAAAAAGCAGAGCAATGTCCCAGAACAGTAAACTGGATTGCCTGTGTCTTAGAGAAAATTTGAAGTTAGGCCTCTGCATGTGTGACATGATGGTGGGCCACTGTGGTGCAATGACCAGAGTGCTGAATTCGGACTGGGGAGGGAGGAAGATCTGCATTCAAATTCCTGCTAGGCCATAAATGTGCAATCGGTGGCTTGGGTCAGTCACTAGTTTTCAGAATAAGCCACATTATGTGGCTGCTGAAAGGATAAAATGGAAAGGTGAAGACCCATACATGCTTTCTTGAGTTCCTTGGAGGGCAGGCAGGATATAAAAGCAATAAACAACCACCATAGATGTCCATTCCATACACAGAACTACAAGAAGATCATGGGAGTGGATTTCTAACAGTTGAAGTAACTCTAGCCAAGGTTTTGCTTGGGTCTATTTTTTCTCTCTTACCCACCCCTCAAGCTAGATCTGTTGAGGCAGCCATGAAAGATAATAGTTGGCTTGTTTCTATTACATACCGACTTCCACTGCATTGCTTGATAAGGGCATTAGGATCAAGAAATGGACTCATATTAGTCTTGCCATGGGCTGATGATTATCTGCTTGTGGGAACACAGAGGTGGGTTTTTGCACATGTTATGAAATGCGCTCTCTGCCTAAATATGAGAGACCCAACCTATATTGGGTTCCGGTTCCTCTTGGCAGAGAGGTGAAAGGGAACAAAACTGAGATTTTTTGCCCATTGCTGCTGCCAATGGTACAGGAAGACAAATACGTAAGCCAGCTTGGTGACCACTGTAGGCATCTTTGGGAGGGATGGACAGCTCCCAAGGCCTGCCACTCAAGGGTTTAGGGCCTGGGAGCAGGATACAGGACAACTTTGGGGACAATTTGTCTCACCCCTCAGAATTTTAGGGCCCTGATGGGTGGTGATGCATTTAGGGTTTGGGGTAGGAGGCATTGCTTCCTCTTATCCTAGATGGGGCTGGTCACTCTACAGCTGCAGGTGTTCCCCTGGACTTTGGTTATTCAGCCTATGGCTTTCCCTCTGCAGTCTCTGTTTATGATTGAATTGAAATGATGACACATAGTTCAACCCAGCCATTGGTGTCAGTGCTTTTATTTGCCACAAATAAGTCCCCACTGAGTTGATTGGGGCTCACTTCTAGGTAAGTGACTACAGGACTTCAACCCAAACCACATACACACTGTTTAGCAGAAGGCAGGGCTGAGCTGCTAGGGTCAAGCTCTGAAAACATAACAGTGAGATTCAGAATCTCATTTGTGTATAGAGCAGCTACTGCTAAACTTTGTTGAATATTCATGATGGAATTACTTAATGAGCATGCTAACAAGTTAACGATAACTGAAGTGTGACCATTTTTTAATCTCATACTAATAATAATAATAAAAAAGTTAAGTGGCAATTTTAGAATCCTGTTCAGCTCCTTAATAGCATTTTAATTTAAATGACAATTTCCAATAATGTCCTGTCAAGACCTTTAAACAGGAATTATCACACATGCATATAATCACAGCTAGTTGATCAATGACAGTCAACTCAATTACATACTAAGGATTCTGCCCTGTTACACAAAAGTGTCATTTGAAGGGACTGGCATAAGTACATGCATTCTTCATTGCTAATTGCAATGTCTGTGCAGCTGCTTCCTGCTCTGGGTTATCTCTGCTCCTACACAGATCCATGCACTTGGCATAGGTGAGAACTGAATCTTGTACTAACCTTTGTTTTAGATTGCATATGTGCACCAAGGGTGCAGAAAAACTGGCCATGAAGCTTAATACCAGGCTTCCTCAACCTCGGCCCTCCAGATGTTTTTGGCCTACAACTCCTGTGATCCCTAGCTAGCAGGATCAGTGGTCAGGGATGATGGGAATTGTAGTCTCAAAACATCTGGAGGGCCGAGGTTGAGGAAGCCTGCTTAATACAATACCAAAAAATGAGAGAGGAAATGAATGTGTGTGTGTGTGTGTGTGTGTGTGTGTGTGTGTGAGAGAGAGAGAGAGAGAGAGAGAGAGAGAGAGAGAGAGAGGAGGGGATACATAGTGATAGCCATGCTCAGTGTAGTCCCATTGAAGTAAATAGAATTCAATCCATGGATTTCAATAAACACAGTCAGCATGACATTATAACATAGATTACATATAATAAACAGGAAAGAGTATCATCATGCTTCAGTTCACTTGGCCACCAACAGGAGGCACTGTCAACAGTGTGATGAAAGTTAGTGGGTGGGCAGCCCAGGTGATCCGAACCTCCAGGCTGGCCGGCACTACTACTGGCTCTCTTCCTTTTCCACAACCACCCTCTGAATCTGTTGTTGTCTTTGATTACCATGAACAGAGACAGGAGGAGCAGTTTGAGATGAAGAAGTCACACAGAAGGGCAAGCTGGCTGGCCTTGGGCTCTGCAGCGGTGGCATGAGGTGGAAAGGGGAAGCAGTAATCTTCCCCTCACCGATCCTTTCATCCTCCAGCGTCTGAGGTTGAAAGGGTCCACACAGGGTCAGATCCGCAAGCCTTCCAACACTCCCCCTGCAACCAATACCAATGACGGCCGGGTGGGGGAGACAATGGGAAGGAAGTCTTTCTCCCTTCCATTCCACCTCGACTCCTGCTGCTGCTGCCACCACCATTTCGCAAGGCGAAAAAGCCTGTGCACAGAGGCAGAGAGAGGGACACAAAAGAGGCTTTGCCCCCTGCTTGCTCCACTTGACAACACCCCCATTCCACAACAACCCCTAAAACATTCTCCTTCCCACTCCATGCAACTACTAATCCCCCCCTTTCAGCTTCTCATCCTTGTTTCTGAAGCTGCTTCTCTCATCTATTCTACATCTATTTTAAGCTGCATTTTAAACTGTATTCTTAACTTATATTTTAATCAACTGTTTTTGTTTTGTTTTTAATGCTTTTACTGTATTTATATTCAGTGTTAGCCGCCCTGAGCCCAGTCTTGGCCGGGGAGGGCAGGGTATAAATTATTATTATTATTATTATTATTATTATTATTATTATTATTATTACAGCTGTTTGAGCCCCAGCCAATATGGCCAATGATGGGATTTGTAGTTCGGCAACATATGCAGGACCAAAGGTTAGCCTCCTTCCTTTTGCATCACCTACCCGCCTGCATTACAAAACTCTCCTTTCTGCTAATGAGTTTTATTTAGTCCAGGCCATTAGTCAACGCAAGAGTTACTTAGAACAGGATCAGTGCTTTGAACGGAGCATCTCAGAGGAGCCATAGTGGTTGTATGGCCCTCAAGAACTTACCATTCACCTGGCAATCTATGGATCAGGCACTGTCCAATTACAAGCCCCCTAGCCCTACATAATATATGGTGTGTGAGCTCACAAGTAGAAGATACTGCCCTGAGGAGGTTACCGTCTAATATGCAACAAAGATGGGGTTGTTACAAAGGACTTCTGAAGGAACTAGACAAATAATGTATTTGTTGTTGTGTTAACACGGATTTATTGGTTTTAATGGCATGGTTTTAAAAAGTTTATGCTTGGCTGATTTATTGTATTTTTAATGTGAACCACCTTGAACGCCTTATTGGTTAGAAGGGCTGCATATAAATTTAATAAAGTCAATCAAGAAATCAATCCACTTAACCTTTGTGTTTGATTTTCCTTTTAGCATGCTATTAAACCTTTCTTAACTATGGCCTTGCTAATATTAAATAAGGGGCTATTCAAACAGCAAAGACTCAAAAGCAAAGCAAATTTCTAAATCTGAACTTCAGTGGATGCCTAAGATAAATGTTATGTGTAAGGACCTGATCTAGAACTCACTGAAGTCAATGGTTGATATGCAATGCTAGCCATCCCCAGAGTACGTCCATTGAAATCAATAAGCATATAAGCATAAATTACTCTAGTCTATTGATTCCAGTGCTCTTGAGTATGACATAAGTATCTTTGCCTGCAAAATATGGTTAGCGTCCAGGTTTTTAGTGTGCATTGGCGGAAAAATATGACCAGCATGGATTCACACCCCCCCCCATAAAAAAATATTTATTTTATCACTTTGTCCTTTATTGATTTTATTGTTTCTGATAGTTACTGAGGTTTTAGGCATAATCATATATTCTTGGGAAATATTTATGGTGAACATGTGGCATAAAAATTGCTGCCAAATTATTTTTTCAAGCTTGTTTAAGAGTTCTTAACCAAAAAGTCTCCAATCTGAAAGTCCTCCAATCGTATTCAAATCCTTCCCCACTGAGCATTTTAACAGCTAACATCCTTTTCTAGCAAAGGCCAATCTCCATCTTTCCAGTTAAACTTCTTCTTCTTCTTCTTCTTCTTCTTCTTCTTCTTCTTCTTCTTCTTCTTCTTCTTCTTCTTCTTCTGTGTGATAATTCAATCATTTGAGTTATTTACTAGCAGTTGAAAAACAAATACCTAAATATTTTAGTGTTTTAGATTGATCCAGAATTTTTTTGTTTTCTTTCAATATTTTGATTGCACCTCTGATAAATTAAAAGTCAGGTATTATTTTATTTACTAACATATTTTATAATTCAAGACCTTGCTAAACTTTCATAATTCCAGGAATGAATTTTCAGGCTTGATACGTATTAAAGCTACCTCATCTGCATTGCTGTAAAGTTTACCTTTATGTTTGCCCATCTTTTGCCCTTTTATTGTAGAGTTATCCTTTCTCTTGCTCAAAAAAAGGTTCCAAATATATTTTGAACAGATATATTTGGTTGCTTGGTACTTCTCTGTAGATTAAATTTAAATGATTATTCACCATTCACAAATTTCACAAATCCAGTTTCCCAACCGTACTTGAAAATCCTAACAAATTTACTCCTTTATAAACTGTCTTGCTATACTGTATATCCAACAAGATATGCCTAGCATTTAGGTGCATAGCCCCTCCTCAAACTGAACACTGAACACATCCCAAGTCTAGTATCAACCACAAAATATAAAACTACTGCCCACACTTTATTATAGGCAATCTAACTCTCTCATGTCCTCCTTTCCTGGGGGTTGCAGGTTAGTTGATGTTGCCACAATTCTCATTGCTACAGTCAGAGACGTTAAGCTTAAATATTTCTCCATGACACCCTAGCTTTCCATGTGCATGGCACTTCTCATTTTACAGAGCGTTCAAATTGGGACCCTCTCTTCAGCAATAAATGGTGTAGCCCCAAAAAAGGCTGTCCCATGCCCATCTTGTGTGCGTTTGAATCTAAAATGAAACTGGGTGTGTTTCAGCCTTGCATGTATGCTTTCGTTTAAGTCCTACTTTGGAAACAAAAATCTTCAGAGTCAGTTAAAATGTTCCCTGCTAAATCACTGGTTTAATAGTACACTGAATAGTTTTGTGGGCTTCGTGGAAGCATTCAAAACAAAACATTTATGTAAACAGAAAATACAAATAATCCAAGATCCAAGGTTAGCAGAAAATAAGCACCACCCTATACTTAACAGTTCAAAAGGCTTGAAAAGAATTCCTGTTTCTAGCAGTAATTGGAAGAAAGCTTCTCAAATAATAGAGACCATTATGCATTTCTTTTTTTTTAAAAAAAAAGAAAGTATGATAATAGATTTGTTTTTAAAAGCTTGTGCTTCTTGTTGATTTTTTATGGTTTCCTGCCTGGCTGCCACAAACAAGCAACCACTTTATTTACACAGTGAAACAATGACTTTGTCACATCCTTTTGTTCTTCAGTTTTGTTATATAGAAATGATTATAGAAAAAGATACTCTAATCACGTTTCTATACAGAGATTTTTCTAATCTCCATCTTGCTCCTGGATCTCAATGAGAAGCTAGTTACTCTCATTCCTTCCAGACTTAAATCCAGTTCTTCACATTTCTGCACCATTCCTACACATGCTTACAATGGGGATGTGTATGCCAACTACAGGCATTACAAAATATATGGTTGGAGCTCCTCAGGTTAAAATGACCAAACTTCAAAGTGACCTCCCCTTCAGCATTCTCTACTAATTCATATTAAACAGGCTGTCCTCTTTTTGGCGCCAGATTCTCCTTTCAACAAGACTTTATTCCAGTCTTGTCTCTGTACAGTGGTACCTCGGGTTAAGAACTTAATTTGTTCTGGAGGTCTGTTCTTAACCCGAAATCGTTCTTAACTTGAGGCTCGCTTTTGCTACCGGGGCCTCCCATTCTCATCCTGGGGCAAAGTTCTCAACCCGAGGTACTTCTTCTGGGTTAGCAGAGTTTGTAACCTGAAGTGTTTGTAACCCGAAGCGTTTGTAACCCGAGGTACCACTGTACTAGAACTATTTTGTAACCGTTTTGATACATGCACTTGTTTTAAAAGGTTTGCCTTTATTGTTTTCTATATGGAACTGTTTCAAACTGCTTTTTAAACCTTTCTTGTTTTATGGTTGCAACTTTTAATTGTTTGATAATTGTGTTCTGATGTTTTGAGTCATCCCGAGACCTTGCGGTAAAGGGCAGATAAGAAATCTAATAACTAGTTAGGCCAAAATGGGCCTGAGAAGATACACTTCCTTTGGCTTAACTACAATCCTGAAAATTTGAGAAACTATACAAGGTTTTTAAAGGAAGAACCATGCAAATTAGTTCCAGAGCTATCTTTGGCTGGATGCACAAATCCTTGCACATACTGTTTAGAGGGGATTAGAAGTATTTTTCACAAAATCAGGGATTTCTATATAAAACTGCAAAAGGAAGCAAAAGGGAGATTGAAATATGCACAATCTCCCCCCTCTCTTTATTCCTTCACTCTGAAGGAATATTTCAGCAGTACAGTGGTACCTCGGGTTACAGACGCTTCAGGTTACATACGCTCCAGGTTACAGACTCCGCTAACCCAGAAATAGTGTTTCAGGTTAAAAACTTTGCTTTAGGATAAGAACAGAAATCGTGCTCCGGTGGCACGGCAGCAGCAGGAGGCCCCATTAGCTAAAGCGGTGCTTCAGGTTAAGAACATTTTCAGGTTAAGTACGGACCTCCGGAACGAATTAAGTACTTAACCTGAGGTACCACTGTACAGGTGAAACTAAGGGTTTTCAATGCCTTATCAATTTCCCATCTACAGTGAAGAGATTGACAAATATTCCTCCCACTTTCAGCATTGCTCTTGGAAGCCCTGGTACACAGTTACCTGGGCCCAAGCTGCTGAGGTGAAGCAGATGGAAAAGTCAAATGTAATGTCAATTTTCATCCCTATGAAGAGGCTTCTTTGGCCTCCGAGAACAAAACCTGCAGCTTGTCAGTTTCACCTCTCTGCAGCCTTTGTATAGGACTAAATAGTACTGTGTGCTATTAGTGCTGAACTTTCCAAGACTAGCAGCTGGATGTGCAAACTGCTACTCAAGCAAATAGGGAGACAATCAGCAACAGTCTGAGGAGGTGTAAACATCCAGTGGCACAGTTCAGAGTTTCTGTGGACAACTAATCTCACGAGACAAATCACGAAGGGTCTTCAGAAATAAAAGCAACATGTGCCTCACAATGTGAGCAAAGAGCTAGAAGGCTGAAATGGAAATTATATAGCACACGGGTATTTTTTTTCCTTGTAAATGTTGAAGCAAAATATAAGGCATCCCCGAGCACTACAAATACTCCATTATAAGGGAACACGTCCTGAAAAAAGCCTTTGTTTTAATATTAAAAGCGTATGGTCTCTAGAAAAATAACCCATGCTTCTTTTTTCTTTTTTCCCACTTTTATTTGAACACCTTTGGCAAATGTATTTTGGCATTGTTGATGAGAGCATATTGTATGAATTGCTATTAAAACATGAATTACTGCTGGGCTCAATATGAATCTGCATGTGTCTTGAGCTTGCTAAAAGGAGATTTGCTTGGATGAAGGTATCTGATGAATTGAAAATGGAGCCTTTTGATTACAAGCCCAATTGTTTGTGATTAGCTTATACACCCAGTGGAAATGCACTTTTTATTTACTCCACAGCAGAGTGATATGATGAAAATTTCTGCCTTTGACATTTTATTTCAAGTCGTTTTGCTCAAGTTTCTCTAGGAGAAAGAAAGAGGGACTACTTTTACTCTTTTCTCTGAAGTATTCATGAGTCTTTGGCAAGGAAACCCACTTGCTCATTCCCATGCAGTTCTAGAATGTTGATGGCTGTGGATTTGAAATCTTGTGGTGTCTCTATTGTCACCTGGGAAATCAAGGTCTATGTCAGGCGTATTGAAACCTGCATGTTTGATCAGAGTCGGTGATTGGATGTGGCTGAGCTTGTAGAGCAGGGAGCTTTTCAACTAAATCATTAGGGTGTTTGTAAGATGCTCATCTGACACTGCAGGATTTGGTCGGGGATGAAATCTGTGCTATGCAATTGCAATTCTGCAAAAGATAAACCAAAGGCTATAAACTGGGTCTTATTTTTAAATCACCTCAAAAACAACAACATTCCAACCCACAGTTTACAAGCTGTGTGAAATTGTTTACATTGCAAGATTTTTAATGAGACATGCAGTGTTATCCAGTCAGTCTCATTTTTAAACTGCAAAATCATTAAAAATAAATAAATGAAACCTTCACTTTGCTTCTGTCTCTTGGGTTTGACTTATAGGTCAGACAAGTCAAATCATATATGTGAAAACTATATACCACGAGGCTATACTAAGGTGAAATCTGTATTTTCTTAATATAATTCAGTAAAGGACAGGATAGGATTTACAGTATCTCAACTCTTTAACATCTGATTATGTTTAAAATCAAATATGCTTAGGCTTACCAAATTTCATCTATGAGTTCTTAAAGAGTCAGAAGGGAGCAGTAGCTCAGTGGTAAAGCAATATGCTGCACATATATATCATTGAGGCCCCAAGATCAATTCCACATATATCTCCGATTAAAGGATCTCAGATATAAATCCAGGTGTAAAAAATTACCTCCCCTTAATATTTAACCACAGCTGATTCATCTTCCACCATTATCGCCAAATATTTGTATTTTACTGGTGGTGGCTCCCCATTTGAGAAATGCTCTCCTTTGTGAGGTGTGTCAGTCTCCCTCACTGTTAACATTTACGGAAAAATCTAAACACCTGTTTCCCCAAGCATTTGATGGTTGAAAGTCCAGTCTCCGGCAACCCTGACATCATTAGTTTGAGGGTAAGTGATTGCATTTTTTCTAAACTGTTTTTAGAAGGGTTAATTGTGTTTTGGTGGTGACATTTTTGCTGCCTTGGCCTCCTTGGAGGAAGGCAAGGATATGAATGGGTGTGGCCAAGTAACGTAAGAGTCCATATAATTAACGTAGATTGTGCGACCCTTTTCCACCCCCATAGGGAAATTAGAGAAAATGCAGGGGAAATGGCTAGACACAAGAGACCTTTCAAGTTCTTTTCCTAGTCATTGTTTTGGCTTCACATCCACACCGTTCATTACATTTTGTTGTGATCCTGGGGCAAAAACTGAAAAAGAGCTTTTGGGGGGGGTTTTTTGGTCTTTTTTAAAGGTTTACTCTACCAGCACCTTTTGAATGAAAATACTTTGAAGTGCCTGCAGCTTGATAAAGAGACTCTTGAAAGTTTCAGGATCTGCGCTCACCAGCTGATGCATTTCATAGAGAAAAATCAATCCTCTATATTTCCTTGATGTTTACAAACCATTGTAACCAGAGGCTAATCAATAACTCTGAGCAGTTGGGAAGTACTGTATTAGAAACAGCAACATGAAATTTATCTTAAATTTCTGCAGATTCTCCCCCCCCCCACCTATAAATATGTGCTGCTCTGCAGTGAAAAGGATGCATTGCATCCAAAAGCAATTGCTGCATTACAGTGTACAGTGGTGCCTCGGTTTACGAACTTAATCCGTTCTGGAAGTCCGTTCTTAAACCAAAACTGTTCTTAAACCGAGGTGCACTTTTCTTAATGAGGCCTCCTGCCGCCGGTGCCCTTCCACCATTCGGATTCTGTTCTTAGACCGAGGTAAAGTTCTCAAACCATAACACAATTTCTGGTTTTGCGGAGTTTATAAACCAAATCGTTCTTAAACTGGACTGTTCTTAAACCCAGGTAACACTGTAATCCAATAACAGTTATTCAGAAATAAGTCCTATTGAGTTCCATGATGCTTAATCCCAAGTGAGTGAGTATAGAACCTTAAAAACCTAAAAATAAAAAATGCAAAAGAAATCCCACTGTAGTATATCCTTTCATATAGCCAACTATCTATTTAATTAAAAGGTAAAGGTACCCCTGCCCGTATGGGCCAGTCTTGCCAGACTCTAGAGGCCGGGAGCCAGCACTGTCCGCAGACACTTCCAGGTCACGTGGCCAGCGTGACAAGCTGCATCTGGCGAGCCAGCGCAGCACACGGAACGCCGTTTACCTTCCTGCTGGTAAGCGGCCCCTATTTATCTACTTGCACCCGGGGGTGCTTTCGAACTGCTAGGTTGGCAGGTGCTGGGACCGAACGACGGGAGCGCACCCCGCCACGGAGATTCGAACCGCCGACCATGCGATCGGCAAGTCCTAGGCACTGAGGTTTTACCCACAGTGCAGGCTGTTACCTATGTAACCTATCATATACTGCAAGATGAATGTGATAGTCTTTAGTGCCTCAAAAAAAATAAATTGCTTTTTATTTGTTAAAAAATGTAATGCCTGTTGAAGATTCATTCCCCGTGCTTGCAGTCATGGGATTGTTGTCTATCACATGACAGTGTATGTTTTCATTCCACAGAGTGGGAAGTGACGGAGACAGGATGTTTGTGTTACTCTGTTCTGTGAAGTTCGATTATTGTCCTTTGTTCTTTCTCTTTGCTGTCTGATGAGAAAGAGGAAGGAGCTAAGTCAGAATGTTCCGAGTGTTTATATGTAAATAAAAGTAGATTAGCCAAATGCTGAGCTACTGAGTTCTGTTACGCAAGCTGTGAGGATCCCTAAGTGTGCTGATGTCTGTTGGCATTAGTCGCTGTGATGTCCAGGTTGAAGAAAGCTTTTGAAGCTCCCGAATGATTAACCAGGAAGGAGAGAACATGCCAGTTGGACATGTATCTCTGCCAGGGTCCTACTCGCGAGTAGGACGGCTCCTGACAATGCCACCATCTTTTATTTGTTAAGTCTATGCACCATATATTGTGTAGGGCTAGGATGCCTGTAATTGGGCAGTGCCTTATTCATAGATTGCCAGGTGAATGGTAAGTTCTTGAGGGCCAAATATATGGCTCCTCTAATACGCTCCATCCAAAACACTGATGCTGTTCTGTTGCATTGACTAATGGCCTGGACTGCATAAAACTCATTAACAGGAAGGGGAATTCTGTAATGCTAAATTTGTGGCCAGAAAGATGTGCCCATTAGATTGCTTATATTTGTGGAACTGGCCGTTTTAAAAGTGCCATATGGAATCACAGAATTGGAAGGGACCACAAGGGTCGTTTCGTCCAAGTGTTTGCTCCATACTTGCAACAACTTAATCATTTAGTCTGGCAGGACCTACAGTTCAGAGCTCCCTGCCCATTGATAGTAGGCAGGTCCTTCACTGTATTGTGTTTGGTGCCTGCTAAGTACCTTTTTGTTCCAGCAAGCCTAGTGAGACATGCAATTTTTGATCCATATTAAAGGTAAAGGTACCCCTGCCCGTACGGGCCAGTCTTGACAGACTCTAGGGTTGGGCGCCCATCTCACTCAAGAGGCCGGGGGCCAGCGCTGTTCGGAGACACTTCCGGGTCACGTGGCCAGCGTGACATCGCTGCTCTGGCGAGCCAGAGCCGCACACGGAAACGCTGTTTACCTTCCCGCTAGTAAGCGGTCCCTATTTATCTACTTGCACCCGGGAGTGCTTTCGAACTGCTAGGTTGGCAGGCGCTGGGACCGAACAACGGGAGCGCACCCCGCCGCAGGGATTCGAACCGCCAACCTTTCGATCGGCAAGCCCTAGGCGCTGAGGCTTTTACCCACAGCGCCACCCGCGTTTCATGTTGATTTTATTTTTATTGATATTTTAATGAATATTATATCTAGTGTGTTGTAAAGTGCTTATAGCTCTTTTGTTTTGTCCAGTAAGCCCACAAACTGTGTGCATTTAAATTCTGTGCATTCAGCTTTACACATGGCAAAAAAATAGAATAAAAAATTATATTTTAAAAAGTGGAAATGGGGAGGGATTCCAGGAAAAATGACTTTGGCAATCCCACCCATCATTGAACCAAATGGGTTTTGACTATACAGTGGTACCTCAGGTTAAGTATTTAATTTATTCTGGAGGTCCGTTCTTAACCTGAAACTGTTCTTAACCTGAAGCACCACTTTAGCTAATGGGGCCTCCTGCTGCCACCGGAGCACGATTTCTGTTCTCATCCTGAAGCAAAGTTCTTAACCTGAAGCACTATTTCTGGGTTAGCGGAGTCTGTAACCTGAAGCATCTGTAACCTGAAGCGTCTGTAACCCAACGTACCACTGTACACAGTTTTGAATTTAGGCATGGTCCCCGGAACATAACCCCCACATAAGTTACAGGCCTACTGTATATAAATTTTGCATATTTTTATTTTATAAATTGAGGTCGTCCCATTATGTGAAGATACGCGAAAAGAAAATGATGGTTTTTAAAAGATGCCGTCTCTTACGTTTATCATCAAAAACACACTAAATATAAGTGATCCTTTGGATGGCTACACTTGAAATGGCAAGGAACACTCTGAATAGGGTTAACTACTGAATGACTGATGTCTTTTAGAATCTGTCACTGTATGGAGAGGTTGTTGGCATCCATCATCTTCCCTTGGGCAGTAAGAAAAAATGAACTCTGTTGCTACAGTGCATAAACCTGTCATGCACAGTCATATTACAACACAACCCGCATCTAAGTTTGACATTAGAGTGACTTTGAAATTTATAAGCCAATAAGGAACAGATGTATCCATTAAATTAAACAGGTACAGCACCGTAGCAGTGTGAAAACCACCCACAAGCGACTGTCAATAGTCCCTTGAAACTTTTCCAATTTATCACTTACATGCTGGTGTCCTGCAGAAATACATTAAGCAAAAGTCTTTGCAGTAGGGCAGGATTACAGTTTAGCTGCACAGGCCTTCTGGTATTTAAAAATAAATGGTATTTTATTCATAATTTATTTACTAGTGGGGGAGAGGCTCCTTTTTTTCCTTTTTGTACAACAGTGTGAATCTACAGCGAAGCAAGGAAAGAAAGGGCAAGATGGAAGAGAAGGATGAAAGCAGGTGAGGCAAAATATCTGATGGCCACAGGATGTGCATGTATGTTTGTGTGTGCAATTAATAACTGACAATTAATTTTCCTAGAATCATAAAAAGTATATTAAATAGACATATTACTCCTCCTCTTCATTTGTTCATTGTTCTTTCGCATTAAAAAGGTAAAGGGACCCCTGACCATTAGGTTCAGTCGTGACCGACTCTGGGGTTGCGGTGCTCATCTCGCTTTATTGGCCGAGGGAGCCGGTGTACAGCTTCCGGGTCATGTGGACAGCATGACTAAGCCGCTTCTGGCAAACCAGAGCAGCACACGGAAACGCCGTTTAACTTCCCACTGGAGCGGTACTTCTACTTGCACTTTGACGTGCTTCCGAACTGCTAGCTTGGCAGGAGCAGGGACTGAGCAATGGGAGCTCACCCCGTCGCGGGGATTCGAACCGCCAACCTTCTGATCGGCAAGTCCTAGGCTCTGTGGTTTAACCCACAGCACCACCCGCGTCCCTCTCTTTCGCATTAGGAGATCAGAAATAAAGAGGCAAGACACATGATATGGGATAAGATGAGGTCACTTGACGGAATGCAACTTATGAGCATTAGAACATATGGAAAATGAGACTGTGTGTGGGAAATTTTGCACATACACCTCCTAAGTGACCAAAAGCCAATAAACCTAATTGTCCAGCTCACACAAGTAGCTTCTCCAAATCTGTAGTACAATATGGAGTAGGCCAGGATAATTTTGGAGAGAAGCTTCCCTCACACCAAATAAATAACATGAGATCAATGCAACATTTCTTAGAGGAAATGATTTGAAGAGGCAGGAAGCCGTTGGAATGTAGAAGGGTTAGGAAAGTATTTGTTTTTCCCAAAGCGCTTTGATATTCTCAAACTGTTAATTAGTTGGTGTTGTTTTTAAGTGTGGCACTAGTTCAGTTCTATTTTTCTGACCTCATGATGCCACTCAATATAAGGCAGAGGGCCTTCTCAGTAGTGGCGCCCACCCTGTGGAACACCCTCCCATCAGATATCAATGAAATAAGCAACTATCTCACTTTTAAAAGATATCTGAAGGCTTTCGGGAAGTTTTTAATGTTTAATGCTGTATTGTGTTTTTAATATTCAGTTGGAAGCAACCCAGAGTGGCTGGGGAAACCCAGTCAGATGGGTGGGGTATTATTATTATTATTATTATTATTATTAATAATAATAAAATTTTGATCATTTTATGCCTTATTGTTGTTGGGGGGGTTTTTTGCATGTGATTTTATTACTTCTTGCATATTTATTGTATAATTTGGGCTAGCATTTATAAACAAGCAAACATCTTCATAGGTATTTTTTTTCCTTCGTATTTCACTATTTTATCCCAAATGTATTCATTACTTTTATAATTGCTGCTTTGTCATGCATACATCTCAACTTGTTGTGGTTGATTTGATCCTTTCTGTCTTAGAAGAGGATGAGTGACCTACTCAAGGCTATGTTGTGGTGTGCCAGTTTTGGACTCCTTGTTTCTTTTTAATTTTACTTCCAACGAAACAGAAATAGCTATGAAAGGGAACAGCCCATCCACTTTTAATATACATCTTTAAAGTGCTGGGGAAAAGTAGTCACAGGTCGGGGGCTTTTTCTCTAAAAATGAAAGAGATTCACTATGAAATGTTACTCACTACTCTAAAGCAGTAGAGAAAGCAGAATATGTGTTTTCCATAAGATGATCATATTCAGCAAATGAAAGAGTGTGGTTTTAATCAGTCCCCTTGTTCTCAATTAGATTGCTTACAGATACTGAAAGCTACCTAGTAGCTAATTACAGACCGCAGACTGGATACATACATCTTCTACATTCTGTAAATCCATTTAAAGAATTTGCCTCAATTACTCTAAAATTCATAGACATTTTAGGAAGAAGCCCATCATGGGTTATTGTTGTGCCTCCATTGGTTCATCCATCTGCAACCTATTATGTAAAAAAAAAGAAAGAAAGAAAGAAAGAAAGAAAGAAAGAAAGAAAGAAAGAAAGAGAAAGAAAGAAAGAAAAAGAAATCAATCAATTAGCAATGTGTCCTGATACTTATTATGCCACTGCCAAAATGTCTTTTAAAGTAAGCTAAAACACTTTCAAAGAATTCACATATATTTATGCATCACACTCATGCTTGCTGTTATTTATTTTTCTGAAATACGGTAAATTTGGGAAACATGGGGGTAATGAACTCCTGTTCTATGGATTTTATTGGTACTGATTTTAGACATTGTGTGTTTTGATAACATGTGAGGATGGTGTGTGTGTGTGTGTGTGTGTGTGTGTGTGTGTGTGTGTGTGTAGCAAGAGTTGATGAGGGTCAAACCAGCAGGTGAAGGATTTTCAATGTATTCCTCCAACATCCCTAAAGCATGCATATCTATAGATAGAAGCTTCAGCTTCACCTTCCCACATTGAGAGGGACAATGTGAAGGAGGATTATAAGCACAGACAGCTCAACTTAATTACAGGCTATCCTATAAAATATCTCAATTTCCCAAAAGTATTTCATGGGAGGGGGTTCGTCATGAAAAATCAAATAGGGTTTAATACCACTTGCTTGCACCTTTGTGTAGTGATGGGTTGAGGGGCTTACCCTTTGCTACTACCACTTACAATGCAATCCTACCCACATTCTCCTGAGAGTAAGTCTCACTGATATTGGACTCGTGGTGCGGAAGTACACAAGAATACATCTTTTCTTCTGACTTGCAGTAAATAATTGAAGTCTTGCATCCATGCCACATATCTCATTGGCCGTAGCCAATATCCCCTGTTGTATATATTACCATGCTTTGTGTGGTTTAAGTTTTGTTTGTTTTTCATAGCACAAGACTAGGAGCTGTCTAGGATGCTAATCAAGCGTGATAGTGATAGGCTTGTGTGTATTTTGATGGAGTCTTTGTGCCTTAATCTCAGAAGAAAAGCCTGAGGTCCTTTAGTCTTAAGCATTCTAATTCTATGTATCTAATCTAAAGTCTTAGACTTCTGTTGCACATCATTTTCTTACCAAAGGATTAAATACATCAGCTACATATACAAGATCAAAATGCAGAGATTGCATGTGAAAATATAACTCAAAATAGGGATACTTCAGACATTTGGGAGCACTGATGGGTAGAGAAAGGATTTGTGTATTAGATTTTCCCAGGAGAGGAAAACATTTTTATTCATCTCCAGCATCGAAGTTAATGGCACTGCTGTGAAACCACCCAAAGGGCATAAGAACTATAGCAATACAGATTATAGCACCAGCAATTTTCCAGAGCACTTGTCTATGACATGCTACCTTTATTCTGGCAATGTTGATAAGTTACAGCTCAGGTCTGGCCTCCAATCAGCATAATGAAAGAGTAAAGCTAAGCAGAACATGTGGTCTATGATAACTGTTGCACTAGCAGTTTAAATGTTGATTGCTACTGCTGAGTGCTAACTAAATAGCCCAGACAAACACATCTGGTGCTTGGTAATAAAAGCCAGTTCTTATTTACATGCAGTTATCTACAGCACTGTACTTGAATGAAGTAAAGTGACATGTTTATAAGGCACAAGGAAGCATGGCCCCATTCACACATCACACTATGCCAAACCATTGCTTAATGCAAATGAACTTCACTACTTTTGGTTCCTTGTGCTGTTGTGTCATGCTGAGCTAAGTAATAGTTTGGCTTCGCAACTCAAGCTTGTAGTTTAGCGCTCTCTCCAGAATAACGAGTCACAAAAAATAAACAACAACAAGACTGCAACTGATATAGGATGCATATTTTTGAATCACTGGACACTGGGTATTTGGTGTTTTTTCCCCCTGTTTGCAAACAATCTAGATCTACTGTATGCTTCTTGCTGCTGAAAAGCACTTCTTGAGAATCTGGTTTCATTCCACAATTAAGAACCCATTGCTGTTTGGTTCCCTTAGTGTCCAATAGAAAACAGGAGGAAATGTAGGAGGTACCAGCAATTGGAAGTGTATCCGCACCCGCCCAATGACATTGTGTGGGTGCATAGCAAGATTGCAATCGCCACTTTCTTCTTCATTCACTTGGAGCATGGGACACAAGGGCAATGATGAACTAATCAAGGAGTGTTTTGAAACGCACATCATGTACATACCCAACCTTGTGGACAGCAGAATGAAGCTGGGTTGAAAACAGCATGCTGAGGGTAGCTGGCTCTATCCCAGATTGATAAAAACTGCATTTTTGTGCTATAAATGGGTTGTTGTGTATGCAGCATTACTTGTTTTTTTTATTTAAATATTCTAATTGCTTTTAGTTGTACATTTCAACCTCTGCTGATGCTCCCAACCCCTCCCCCCAAATTACAGAGGGAGAAATCTGGCAAAATACATCAGGATGACATTAAGAACTTCAGGGTAATAACAGTCTGTGCTCTGAAACAATTAAAGCTTATAATAACTGCTACCACATAAAGTGGAATGCAGCAGGAACCAGCCTGCCATTAAAATCTTTGTTTCATATATTGGAGAAGCAACCACTGGTCAGTGGCAAGTTTCTCTTTTTTGACCTCCAGTTACTTGCAAACTTTGCGTGAATTTTTCAAGAAGTGCAGTCTCCAGAACCACATTGTTCCAATTGTTTCGAGTTAATACCTTAGCATCTTTCCATCCCCTTGGAATCAACATTGTTGCAGCTACCACAAGATGCCTGATTAGGTCTTTGTATACGAAGCTTGAATTTTCACCTTCAGAAATAATGAAAAGCCACGTTTGGAAGTTTTAACAGAATTGTAACACTGTTTTGTAACAGGGATGCGGGTGGCACTGTGGGTTAAACCACAGAGCCTAGGACTTGCTGATCAGAAGGTTGGCGGTTCGAATCCCCGCGACGGGGCAAGCTCCCATTGCTCGGTCCCTGCTCCTGCCAACCTAGCAGTTTGAAAGCACGTCAAAGTGCAAGTAGATAAATGGGTATCGCTCCGGCGGGAAGGTAAACAGTGTTTCCGTGAGCTGCTCTGGTTCGCCAGAAGCAGCTTAGTCATGCAACCCCAGAGTCGATCACGACTGGACCTAATGCTCAGGGGTTCCCTTTACCTTTACCTTTTAACACTGTTTAACACGTTTAAACACGGTTAAAATATATCCAGGAAAATAGATTCCCCCAAATTTTTCACATATTTCCAGCACCACCTACAACAAGCAGGTGAGGACCATTTATGAATAAATTTAATGGTCACTTTGCTAAATCTTGCTGAAATGACTTTATAAGGGAATTTATCCCATAAGAGTTCTATCTGTCTTTATCTACTGTGATTTTCAAGTTTATTTCCCATATTTGTCAGAGTGTTTTTAGTTCTCATATCCATATGTGGATCAAAATCACACATAGTTTAGATATCAAACTTTTTTTATCTTCTGAATCTAAAATAAAATACAGAAATAAAACTTTCAGATTGATTTCTAGTTCCATGAGCCTGAAAATGCTTTTGCCATATAAATGTGCCTGGTACCATAGTAACCTGGAGACATTGGGGAGTTGTAAGTGCTTTTATCAGGTACCATTGGGAATGGGCTGGAAGTTTTTTTACTTAAATTTCTTTCTAGTCTAAATTTGGCCCTAAATTTCCAGAAGCTTTTTTCTTCCAAAAACCTCTGTATGAAGTCCACTTGCCCCACTTTAGGGATGTATATTGAAGCCAGGGAGATTTCCCTGTTATTATCCTACAGACTCTCTTAAAAAAATACATTTCCATTGTCTTTTAAAATATTACTCGGGTCTAAGTTTACATCTGAATATCCATTTGAACTGCCACACTTTCCCTGTTTTATTCAATGTTGGACCAAAGAATTTATTGCCCCACATTGTGCTGTTCAAAAATCCATCAGATTCTTTTGTCTTATGTGTTTCTTGCAATAATATTATTTTTGGTTTTAACTCCTTTATCAGTTTAAACAATCTCGGTCACTTTATCACATTGCTCATGACTTTTATGGTCAAAGTGATTATTTTCATATTGTCAATCATACTTACAATTGGTTTCCTTGTCGTTTTTAACCCCCTTTTCCTGCATGTTTTTCTTTAGTTCCTCGACTCCCCTTTCCATCTCCCTTGCTAAACCCATTCCCAGTCCTAACCAGTTTCCCCAGTGAAAACCTGCAGCCTCATTACCTCTTTCACATGCTTTTCTCATGGGCACATTACTCTTTTTCTTCAAAGTATCTATGAATATCCAAAATAGAAAAGGAAAAAGGAAAAGGATCTATCCACTATCCAGTGGTGAAGAGACTATACCTAAGCTCCTATCAGTTGTGTACTTAGATAAAAATATTGCTTCAGCCACATCAAATTAATTATACAAATATATTTTTACTGTATCAAAAGGAAATGGATAAAGAGAAAGAAAGCAACAGGAATAGTCAAATTTATTGTGCCCTAAGTTGACTGCATGCGGCTGTTGACGCTACCAGCCCTTATTTCAAAAAGAGAAAATTCCACCCCATAATGAAATTAGCTACCACAACTTAATTTGTTCAGTTCCTTATTCAGAAGTACAGTTCTATCAAACAGCAATTTCTCCTTGCTAAGGCTCCCTTCTTCTAAGCTTTCCCACCCCATTATTCCATACTGTGAAGGGCTCTCAGCAATCTGTTTCAACGTGTTTCCAGTGATTCATAACAGAATAAAACAATATAATAAAAATTTAGTAATACAGCTATAGCAAACATGAATTGCTAAGAACAAGTACTAAAACATCAGGAGGCCAGGAATGCCTGGGCTTATATGCAGTCTGTCAGTAATCTGTGAAATGACAAAATAGTTAGTGGCTGCCATATTTCCAAGGGGCAATCTGGGTGCACCATAGAGAAGTTCTCCTCATAGTGGTTGCAAGATGGATTTCCACAGGACAAGATACAACCAGAGGGGCTTCCTCTGATGATTGAAGTGGGGTAGGTAGGTCAATATGGGATGTAGATTGATGAGTGGGAGGAGGAAGCCAGTGTGGGCTTCCTGTCAGACTGAAATAAAGCTGTTCATTGCTGAGTTTACCTGAAGTGCCTGGAGTCTCTTTCTAAGATGGCTGGCTCTGCTGGGCAACAACACGGAATGTTCCGGTGAGCAAGGATAAATATTGAGTAATAATGTAAAATGACACCTTGCAATGAGCAACAGATAATAAGTTTCTTGCTAACCTAACTTTACTGTGAGAAGTTCTACCCACCAAATTTGATTTCTAATTGAGGTCTTTCTCTTTTGTTAACAGACCCTATTTGAGTAAAATGTATCTTTGGAGCCGGTTCCAAAATTAATTCTGACTTGACATATTTCTCAGGGCAGGGAGAAGGACACTAGGAAGTATATCCATTGACAGGTTTAATCAATATCTAATTACCAGCAGCATATTACAGCAATTCAGCATAGATGAGAACCCGCAGCATTGTTTCTAAGGAAACTCCAAGGGTAAATTCAATAGCAGCGCGAAGATTACTTTTTCCTGCCATTTGCATGATAGCTTTAAAGAGATCCCCCTTTTGCTAACTTGTAAAGCCATAGGCACTTATTGAGGAGCCAGTTGGTTTTTGTAATATAAAGAGCTTTTATTTGTGTGCAGTGTTGTTGTTTCCTTCCTTTGCCTGCTTTCAAAAAAGCTCTCTGAAATGGAAATGATTGAAAAATAGACATTGATACTTTTTGTTTCCTCTCCTTGTCTTCAGTTTGGGACTAGAGTTCTTAAAATTTCGAGGAGCCCATAAACAAAGATTGCACCATTATAGATTGCCCCAGTCTTTTAACAAGCCCACCCATATCTCCCACTTTCTCCACCTGCTCTTCACTCTCTCTTTGCTTCCAACTGGTCTGGTAGGTGAAGAAGATGGCAGCACAGCAAAAGGAGGCACCTACAGACCCTCCAAGTGTTCCTATTTTCCAGGGATGTCCCTGATTTAGAGAATCCATCCCGGTTTCTGATGTGATCCCGGAATGACCCACATTTCTTAGGATGTCCCTATTTTCATTGGAGAAATGTTGGAGGGTATGGAGTTATGCAACCCAACCCCCGAGCCATCTGAAGACAATCCTGTATAGGGAAAGTTTTTTTAAAAAAAATGTTTAATATATTATTATGTTGGAAGTAGGCCAGAGTGGCTAGGCAACCCAGTAATATGTTTGGAGTGTAAGGTAAAAAGGTAAAAAAGGGTAAAGGACCCCTGGATGGATAAGTCCAGTCAAAGGAGACTATGGGGTGTGGCGCTCATCTCACTTTCAGGCCGAGGGAGCTGGCGTTTTCCACAGACAGCTTTCTGGGTCATGTGGCCAGCAGGACTAAACCGCTTCTGGCACAACGGAAGACCGAGATGGAAACCAGAGGGCACGAAACACTGTTTACCTTCCCACCACAGTGGTACCTATTTATCTACTTGCACTGGCATGCTTTCGAACTGCTACGTTGGCAGGAGCTGGGACAGAGCAATGGGAGCTCACACCGTCATGGGGATTTGAACCACTATCATTATGGAATGGCATGTCCCTATTTTCATCTGATAGTGGGAGGTTAACAGAAACAATTCCTACTGGCATTGCCTCCTAGTCTGTGCATATTGCGTATGAATTGATCCTCTTGAAGTTCTGTGTGCTTATACCTTAGGCAGGTGGGACAAAATGTTATCAGATTTACTTCTGAGTAAACATGCATAGGCTAGTGCTGCAAAATGTGGTTGTTGGTTTTGTTGCTGAAGAAATATGATTTAATTGAAGGGCTGCAACTTTAGAAGATAGTAGATTATGTGATAAAAGAAAGACTTTTCGTTTTATTCAATAGTGAATCAAACACACCAGCCCCAGTTATTTCCAGTTTCCTGGTATATCCATATGTCCAGAAAGGAGAACTTGTTTTTGGATCTGCCCCTGGGCCTCTAACCATCTTAATCAGGTGTTTTCCCCCGCATAAGTAATTGACCTAGATGAAACTTTTGCAACCTGATGCTCTCCTATCAGTGCTGGAGGTTCAGAGTGTGCAACATGGTATTCTGGGTAGCTTGGGATTTTTCTGGCCTATGTTAGAGTCCAGCCTTGCATATTCTGAGCTAGGTGCACCTGGAGAGTTCTGAACAATATTGGAAAGAACTATAGAATCCAGTCTACCTTCTGCAGTCCACTCCAGAGTTTCGGCGAAGGAGAAGGGATCCTTTCTGTACAAATACTTTTACAGAGCAGATGCACCTCTTTTGCATCTCTTATCCCTAATTAGCGGACACTTCTAGCCCTAAACATTTTACTGTTTAAATTACAATGCAAAGAACTCATCTCTTAAGGCTTTTGTAGAGGGTGAATTCCATTTAATTATTAATTATCATTTTTATTTATTTATTAAAGTTGTATACTGCCGTTCATCTGCAGATCTCGAGGTGGTTCAAATATTAAAATACAAGATTAAAAAACAAAAAAACAAAAACAAAATACAAACTTTGTTTCAGAGCAGAACAATCTGATTCACACATTGGGCTCTATTTTCTGACTTTCTCATTTTTAGTCTTACCAAAAGTGTCAGAGAACAAAAAATAAACACGTTAACCAATAACCCCCTCCCACAAACACATTTAAAAGGGGTATAAGATGTTAATCAGCCAAAGGGTCTGGTTGAAGAGGAATGTGTTCACCTGGCACTTAAAGGTATATAATGAAGGTGCCATACAAAGGGGTATAATAAGCTTTGGTAGTTGGTGGCTAGAAGCTGGTGGACATAAACCACCTGTAAAGTGGAAGAAACCGTTGAAAGTAGCTCTTCGGCTAAAAGAGTTTATCACTGTGAACTGATGCTTAGGGAAACTGATAGTGCTTTAACTACTGGCACTGTTTATTACTGCCGCCAATGCCTCATGCTAAACTTGTAAATATTAGACAGCTATTAGACAGAAAAAAGCACTGGAAGTTTCCAGTGCTCTCTCTTTATAAGGAATGTAGCCTTGCAAACGGTTGCTCTGGGTTGTATTATTGTTTTGGGATGTGGATAATTGTCGATGCCAGTCCAGCCATCTGACCGAAAGCATATTTATAGATGGAACTTCAAGATGCATTAGGGCTCAGGCGTTAATTAATGTATGACTGCTAAAACAGATTAGGAGCAGAAGTGCATAAGAATTTGCTTGTGCGCATCGCAACATAAATGCTGTTTAAAAAGGAAACAATTCATATCACATGACTGCTTTAGCAAGGGTGTGTGTGTGTTAATTAATTATTTCATATGTGTCATTGTGTAGAACAATTTTGTGAGGGTAGTCTTACACTTGTCTCTAGTTTCTTTCCTTTTCCTCTCTTTTCCACCCTCTTTTAAAACCAGAAAGTCTCTTTTACATTCAGCTTGGATGTTTAGCTATAATGCTGTTCTAGATCACAACAATTTATGGGGAATTGAAAAAGCAATTTTCTTGGGATAGCTAGCTATTCTCCCTAATTTTCACCTGCCAGACTCACTGGTATGAATGTTGACTCAATCAGATAAAATGCAGGCTTTAAAGATGTTTGATTAGCTGCCTGGCTTACATTTAGCTATCCACTTTGCATGTAAACAGCCTATATATGCACTTCTCTTCCCATTTCACTGACAAACTATAGTAGACATAGTAAGTTAAATCCTACCCTTCTGTTACAGCATTCCTGCAGAACGGCACAGAGAAATGTGACATATTCCGCATCTATAAACACTTTTCTTTTATGAGTTTCAGATGGTTTAATTCTGTTGTATTAGCAGAAATAAATGGATACTGGCAATATAAAGAACTCAATCGGAGGGGGGGGGGAATGTTTCCAGAAACTTAGGAACTGATTATTTTACTTTTATCTGACAGGCTATTTCCTTACAAGGGATGAGTTTAGAGAACTAGGCTAACATGTGCGAAAGCTGGCTCTGGGCTGATTTTCCTGAGCCAGAATGCAACCCTGGGGACACATTTGCCGTAGCTAAGATGAAGGCTAGGAAGCTGGATGGAAATAGGGTCAAGGGACAAGGAGCTTGAATGTCATGAATATGAGGACAAAAGGGAGCTTCGGGGAAGGGCAAGACAGTCAGCTGAAATACAGAAGCGCAGTTGGGAGCCTATGAAAGAAGAAGTGGTAAAAGGAGAAGACAATGGAAAGAGTATTGAACAGTATTGAATGTTGATGAAATAAATAAATAAGGGCCAGATCTGGTCACAAGACGGTGGCAGAGGGAAGCAGATATTGGCATTATCAGCTGGCAATTGCTGACATCACTTTCTGCTGGCATCTAATCCATCTATTCCTGGTCACAGCATTTTCCTTGTGGCAATGGCTTTCTTCAAGCTGATTTGGACATATCTGGAGATATTTTGACTCAGCATTCCCATTTTAGGCAAAATTTGCTTATCCAGAGGCTGTAAGTGGAGAAGGCTTTTTCTTTTCTATTTTCTCCTTCCCATCTCCACATGCCCCCCGAAGTACTTTTTCACGCATCACTCACAATTTCCTTTCCCCACTTCCCATATCATTTTATCACTAACTTCTCTGTCTCCTGGGCAAAGGTTGCTGGTGTTGCCTTTGATTGAATCAAGAGTCTTTGGCCCAGCCAGGAGCAAGGTTGGCAAGTAAGGAGGTAGTGGGAACACTGTGTCACGGGGAACCATCTCAAAGCAGAACAAGGCCCACTGGTGGATTTTCAGAAACACTGAACTAATTGATTAAATCTACATCTGAGAAACATAGTTCTAAAATGGAGGGAGGCACACTTTGGGTTGGGCCCAGATTTGCTGCCTTTGATTGAATCAAGAGTCTTTGGCCCAGCCAGGAGCAAGGTTGGCAAGTAAGGAGGTAGTGGGAACACTGTGTCACGGGGAACCATCTCAAAGCAGAACAAGGCCCACTGGTGGATTTTCAGAAACACTGAACTAATTGATTAAATCTACATCTGAGAAACATAGTTCTAAAATGGAGGGAGGCACACTTTGGGTTGGGCCCAGATTTGCTGTTCAGGATAGGACTCAAATCCAGCAGAGGCTCTTGCTTGAGGAAGGCTGAGGGTGTCAATCACTGGTTAATTCTTTTCCTCACATAGTTCCCAGTGCCACTTCCCATGTGTTTTTGGAAGGCCCTCCAACTTTCATTGCTAGCTTTATATGACCCATCCGTGTGTCATCACAGTAGGCATAGTCATACAGAAGAGGCATGTTCTTTTACACAGCACGTCAATTTCCATTGGCAATTTTTATAGATACTTGCATTAAAAAGCCTTAGAAACTCAAATAGGGATACAATTTCAGTCAATTCAATTTTTAAAAGAAAACAAAACAACCTAATGGATTAATCATCTAAACATTGGAGCCATAATTAGAATAAACCTGCCCACACAACTCTCTGGGCTTTCACTTCTTAGGAACTCATATTTAGTCCTTCCAGGCTGAATATATGAATTATGCATCATTACATTTCTATGAGGCTTTTAAGTCATTGCTAGGATTAAAAGGAGAAAAGCATAATTAGAAATAAAGTTCAATTACTGGTGCTGATGATATTCATTCAGCAATGCCGTACACCTGGTGGCTTAAAAAAAAGTATCCTTGATGTACATCCTTATTTTGTGCATACCCTGCTGAAAAAACACAGCCTCAAGAACTTGAGACTCTTAAGACACAAGACACATCTCTTCATACTCTAGGGTAATTTTTCAGTTTGATGTGCAGGAATTTAACCTCACAAACCCTCATTAATGTTAATTGGAGTCAGTGAACTAAATCCCCATGAACCGTGTTGAATATTTACCCTCCCGTCTAATAAACAAGAAATGGCTGCTGTGATACTGGCATTAATGTGCCTTCTTGTAAAAGGATAGACAGGTTTTTGAAATGCTTAACACTTACCTTGTAAGCCACGCACTGGAGAAAAGCTAACTGCAGTAAAATTGTCATTCAGAAATCCTGAACACTGAGCAGCATATAAAATGTGGTGAGGCAAAAACTAAAGCAGTAGCAGTTGCTCAAGAAAGGTCAAAGGGGGAAATCCAGTGCACTGAAATATATATATATTTACAAGAGAGTTATGGTAGTGGTGGTGTTGAGATTTCCATTCCCTATCTTAGTGCAGTAAAGTATATGCTGAACCTTTTTTTGTGTGTATGTGTGCCTAACATCCATACTCCTTGTACATGGGGCAAAAAGCATATAATTTAATGTTTACATGAATTTCAATTCATAAATTATATGTTTATAAGCTGCTCTCTCTGCTCAGTGGCACATGAGATAGTACACAACATGCCATTTTACGATCAAAAAGTTTAAAAATCAGGCAAACTTGTTGTTGTTATTGTTGTTGTAATAATACTGTGGGATTGATCCAAATGTTGCTTAAGCAAAAAGGTTGCACAAGGAGGAGGCTACTTGCACAAGCATTTTTACAGTCTTGCTCTCTGATGGGTGAGAAATTCAGTTCACATTTTAATGCAACCTACCTATTCTGCACTTCCAGAAACAATACACAAAACGAAATGCACCCATCCTTCGAAAATTGCAATTCTACAAATCTGCAGCTCTCCAACTGAATATTGTATATAACAGTGCATATATTAAGGTGTGTATGTGTGTGTGTGTGTGTGTGTGTGTGTGTACACACACACACACACACACACACATACACACACACACACACACACACACACATACCAGTGAAAATAGCATACAATGTGCATTATGGTAGAGAAAGCTGCTTGCAAAATTTGGATATTAGGCAGTTGAATAAAAATGTGTATATTAGAAGAGAGATCTACACAAAAATGCTGATGAATTTTCACGAGGACTTTTTATTTAAATCACAAACTGAAGCAGGGATGTAGAGAACTAGAAAACAAAGGGAGCAGGGAAGAAGAAGAAGAGTTTGGATTTGATATCCCGCCTTTCACTCCCTTTAAGGAGTCTCAAAGCGGCTAACATTCTCCTTTCCCTTCCTCCCCCACAACAAACACTCTGTGAGGTGAGTGGGGCTGAGAGACTTCAAAGAAGTGTGACTAGCCCAAGGTCACCCAGCAGCTGTATGTGGAGGAGCGGAGACGCGAACCCGGTTCCCCAGATTGCGAGACTACTGCTCTTAACCACTACACCACACTGGCTCTCTTCAGAGAAACTGAAATTGACAAATTTGTCTACTGATCCCTGTGGCCCATAAAAAAGATTTCCAGAAAGTTAGAGGACCTCTTGAGCCAGGTGCAGTGTGTCATTGGGCTGAGTGAAGTGGGACAGGGATTGCCAAAAAAAGGATAGGGATACATTCAGAAAAGAACTTTGGAAGAAATCCTATATAAGAGATCTATTTTCAATGAAAAAGTGGCAGCAGGTAATCATAGTCCAATCCCTAAAATGGTTGTTCCTACACTGTTAGACACATGAATAAGACATTGTTTGTTATTCACTTCTGTCCCTTTCTCAGAAAAGCTCGCATAACATTTCCCAGGCTATAAACTCACCTTGCAGGTTTACAGTGCTAAAACACGCAAAGGTTCATCAGAAGGACTGTGTTGTGGGTTCAGAGAATAATTTGAAAGCTCATCTCAATTACTTGAAAGCCAGTGTGGTATAGTGGTTAAGAGCGGTAGTCTCGTAATCTGGTGAACCAGGTTCGTGTCTCTGCTCCTCTACATGCAGCTGCTGGGTGACCTTGGGCTATTCACACTTCTTTGAAGTTTCTCAGCCCCACTCACTTCACAGAGTGTTTGTTGTGGTGGAGGAAGGGAAAGGAGAATGTTAGCCACTTTGAGACTCCTTCGGGTAGTGATAAAGCGGGATATCAAATCCAAACTCTTCTTCTTCTTCTTCTTCTTCTTCTTCTTCTTCTTCTTCTTCTTCTTCTTCTTCTTCTCCTCTTTTTTTGACCCATTTCTGATCTTTAAGACGCCTGGAATTTTTTTTCTGTTGGCAATTCACAAGCATCGACTGCTGATACTCATGGAGGAAACAACTTCCAGAGGTTTTTCTTTTTTAAAAAGTATTTAGGGTCATTTTAGTTGTTGGATAGCTCAACTGGTATGAGACTCTTGATCTCAGGGTTGCTAGTTCAAACCCCACCTTGGGCAAAATATGCCTGTATTGCAGAGGGTTGAAGAAGATGGCCCTTGCAGTCCCTTCTAATGCTACAATTATATGTGTCTATGATAGTGACATATTTTCTAGCAGAATCTTATCTCTGAGCCACTATCGCTGAGGTTGGAGTCCTTGAATCAAGCATCACACAGTGGTTCAAGTAGAAGAGAGACGTGTCAACCTTTGGGGGAATATGAATGTATAATATTCAAGAAAAGGATTTTATACCGATTGCTTTTAAAGCAGCCATGCTCAGAGTGAGTGTAATAAGCTACAGCTAGAGGTCTTCCTTCCCCTCTTTTCTCCTTGCTTATTTGTTTATTTCAGAAGGTGGAGGGGTAAGATTTATGCCTTACTGATAGGCATAAAATTGCTATGTAATGAGGTTAAACAAACATATTATCAGTATGCTCTTAGTGTGAAGGTGAAAATAAAGAGACCTTTATATCACTGCAAAGGCCAGTACCATAGTTACCAATTTAGTGAATGGCACATGCAGTGAATAAACATTAAAAAAAAAAATTAAACCCCCACTAAGTACATTAGCTCAATCATACCTGTCCATCACCGTCCTCCTTATTAAAGCATAACAGTCCAGTTCACTTTGCCAATTAAGATGACTGGCAGCTGTTTACTCTGATCTACATCTACATAAGCATTATGGATGCTTGATCATTTCTACTATCTTTGATTTCTCAGTTAACGTGTCTTAAGCATATATATATATTTTTTTAAAAAAAACAAAAAACCAAGAAGGCTTCCTTCCTGCATTTCCCCCTCCCTCTCCATTAAAGAAATAGATCAAAAGCTATTTTTGGAAAATGGATGAAAGCAACCTTTCTGTTCCCATCAACCAAAAATGAAGAAACAGAAAACAGCACAAATAAATTCCATTTCTCAACCTGTCAGCCACATGAAAAGAACCTATTAAAGCATGGCATGAGGTGCCTAAAGAACTTCTGAGCAGACAAAATCAGATTACAAATATTTAAAGGGACACAGATATATTCATTAAAATGGACAAATAAATCCACGAAAGGCACACCAGAACAATCAAATCCACTTTCCCAGTCAAATTTCACAAGCAGCATTCAGTTAGCACCAAAAGACTGGCAGCTGCTTCAAGAAGCCAGAAACACAGTTCGTTCGTTCATTCATTTTTGTTTTTGAAAATCTTTCTGTGCTCTCTATATGGAATCTCAAACACAGTAGGCCAGTCTCTGGAGCTGGATGAATGATTAGTTGCAAAACCATTTGTTGCTTTTCTTTCAGTCCCTCAGTTTCTCTGTGCAGAAACCACCTCCCTTTTTCCATTAATGACATTGTTTACAGTTGACTGAATATATTCTGCAGATAATTACAGAGGCCAAATCATTCTCCTCTAATAGAAACATTCAAAAGTTCCCCTGTTCAAAATAAAATGAGATTTTTGTGTTCAAGGTTGGATTAAGGTGGTTGGGGACCCTGGTACAGTCCCCCCCCCAATGCATACATGCAAATAGGTACCAGAAAACACATATTAAGGTATTTTAAAGACTGACACATTTATTATTATATAAGCTTCCATGGGCCACAATAATTGCCCTTTAGCCTGTGCAGTTTCATATTTTAAAATCGATGTTCATTGTTTGTAAAATAGAAATAAATCATTTTTGTACTCACTTCCTCACTTGGATCAGTCAACAACTCTAACTTTAAATTTACTTCACGTGGCTATTGTAAAGATATAGAAGAAGAGACAATGGCTATGAAAGAGGACTTGGTGTGGAATTCAGTTTCTCACTAATACAGATGGTGTAACATATATTACTTAAAAACATATATACAGAAACATAAACCTATAGCTGAAACCATCAGAGACACAAGTACCAAGAATAAAAAGCTCTATTTTACATCGGGGGTGGGGTGGGGGACCAAACAATTATGTTACTTATCTGAAAGATTTTGCACTGTTGAAGAGGCAAGCTGTTTTTCCATTCCAGTTGTAACATTTATGCAGAAAAGTGGCTGTTCCTCGTCAACATGTACAGTGGTACCTCTGGTTGCAAACGGGATCCGTTCCGGAGGCTCGTTCGCAACATGAAAAGCCCACAACCTGAAGTGCCATATCTGCGTAGGTGTGAGGCAGCGAAACCCGGAAGTAACCCTTTCCAGTACTTCCGGGTCACTGCAGGACGCAACCTGAAAAAACATAACATGAAGCAAATGTAACATGAGGTATGACTGTAGTGGAAACGTCAAACAAATACCTGATTCCTCAGCATTGTCTTCTGTTAATTTATACTATACTATAGTTTTGGAGACCAGGTGTAACGACCATTGATGGTTCCCAAACTCCAGTCTGAGAGCCACCTTAGTCATCCAACTTCAAGAAAACAATGCAGAGACTTGGCACAGGGATAGCATCTCTCTTAAGTCGTCATACCATAACACCTTAAGGATGTTTACTTAATCTCAATCCAGTAAGTCAACCATGTTCTTAAAATGCATTTTAAAAGAAGATAAACGTCATCCCTTTTCACTTCTGCAAATCTAATGATGTAATTCGTTGATAACTTCAACATAAGGTTAAGCAAATTTGCTTCTGACTACTAAATGTCATCTTTCATATCTTGATCTTACTCATATTGATTTTCATCTAATTTACTTGCCTAGGGAACTCATATTTCATTTTGCAGCCTTAGCTTATAAGGAGGGAGGGTGTTCCAAATATTAGGAGAGTATAAATTCTGTATGTCAAATCAAATTGCTGATAATTAAATTAGATACCAAAGGACATAGGCTATTAAGCAATTTATTTATTTATTTTAGAAAATATATCAAGAAGTATATAATATGATTTCCCAAGCGGTGGTGTTTTAGATTGGACTGGAAAATACTAACCAGTTGTCGTTTCCTTGGAGAATTCTAAATGATATTGGTGTGATGTTGTTTTTAACAAGGCCGGCAATAGACTAATTCCACCATCAAAACTCAGCTTTTTTCAGAATAAACAGGGGCAAAAAAGGATATTGTAGAGCTAGAATATGTGCAGAAAATAGACAACAAAATGAGCAAGAGGCTGGAGATCTTGCCAGATTTGCTCAAGACTATACACACAAATGTACATAAATCCGTATCTTGCACACATTGTGGATAGAGGTGGAAATAGAGGCAAGACACATGTGAGTCGTAACAAGGTCCACATTTTATTAATTTTCAGATATGTTCTGCAGAGTGTGGCTATTATGGTTTGTACAGGCTTTCTGTATCAGGCAGGCATGCACCTACACAGGACTCCTTTCTCCTCCCTATATGTCTCATCCTTTCTGGTGGTTTGGAAAGTTTTGCCAATATCTCCACTCCCAGGTCCCTGGATCTCTGCTGGTGTTTCTGAGGGTTTTGAGTGTCAAACCTAGAGAAGCACCTATCCCCCTCAAAATCCCACCTAAACTAGTCCTTTACCTGTTAATCTTCCAACACCTTCCCACCCAAATGTGACCAATTAACCTAACTGAAGACACAGTTACATGTGCAAACTGCTGCTTTCACAGCATATTGCGGTGGCAGCATGGGGAAGGCTGCTATTGGTTTTCTCTGCCTGATGAAGGTAAGAGGGATTTGAAATTAAAGTGGAAGGCATTATATGTGCTTCACATGGATATACCTTCACAGTATATTCCAGACTTCTGCATAAAAATATTTTGCTTCAGTAAACCGGAAATGACATGGGGATAGAGCTGGGCACACTGTTTGAGCTTTGCCAGTTACATGACACTTGGGATGCTAATGTTTAGTGCATCTTCTGATTAATAGGTTTTGGAGCTTAATGGTGGAATGTTTGCCAGGTCAAAAGAAAAGAGTGAGAAGACCACATAGATTCATTAAGCCAAACACCCAAGTACATGTATAACCCTTAATCACAAAATGTAGCTGTAACATCTCGGAAAACCAAAAAATATCAAATGCTGAAGAAATATCAAAATCTGCTTTCAGGTCATTTGGCAGCTGAAAAAGAGCTAAATTACCAAATACTCTTTGAACAGCTCCAGCAACTTGTGAGCCTCAGCTGCCAATTATGAAGCTCTAAGAGGCATAGCTAAATATGTTTCTTGGAGCATGTCTACATGCAAAGTGGGATCTTTCAAATAAAGAAAAGTCTTTACATTTCAACACAGCTCTTATTCTCGGAGGATGGAGTAGAAAAACATTAAATACCAAATATGCATAACATGAATAATGCCACATATTGGCAACGAGAGTGCATACCAAGTACCACTGTACATCCATTGCCAACATCATTTGTCGAAATTCTGCTTCTGCCTGACACGGTGTCATAAGGCTAATATATGGATATATTTGGCTGCCTGAAATTCCATATCAGTAAGCAAACCTTCTAAAGTACCATTTTCATGAAGAAACATATGGACAGAAAAGAATTGCAGTAAATTTCTAAATTTTGGGATACAACATACCATATTTTTCGCTCCATAAGACACACCTAGTTTTTAGAGTAGAAAAACAAGAAAAAAGAATTTCTGCGCAGAGCATGTAAGCGGCTCTCACTTTTCTTGCTTTAAAGCAAGCAAAGTGAGAGCCGCTTACATGGCTTCTGTCCTGCTTTGCTCAGCTCTCACTTTGCTTGCTCATCCCTCCTCCCGCCTTGCTGTAAAGCAAGGCAATGCCGGAGCAAAAAGAGGAGGAGGAGACACTGGGACAGGTGCTTTGCTTGCTTTACAGCGAGACGGGAGGAGGGGCGGATGGGAGCCATGGCTCCTGTCCATTCCTCCTTCCTCCTCAGTGTAAAGCCAGCAGAGCAAGAGCTGTGCACAGGGTGTCAGCGGCTCTTGCTTTGCTTGCTTCACAGGGAGCGACGGACAGGAGCCATGGTTCTGACTGTGGAGGCATCCCTCAGCGCGTGACTGCAGCGGCAGCCGAGGGATCCCTATGCAGTCCAGTGCATTCGCTCCATAAGATGCACAGACATTTCCCCTTACTTTTTAGAAGGAAAAAATTGTGTCTTATGGAGCGAAAAATATGCAATTGCAGGGGAATATGCCCCTATCTTGAAAATGAGATATTTTTGGTGATAATAGTTTATTTTTCCCATTGTGAAAGGAATACTGGGAGCATTGTGATCTGCCTGAACAGGATAATGGGATCATGATGAAGTCAAAGGGTTATTCACAAATTATCTGAAAAAGTCCCAAATGTCTCCTATTATTTTTTAATACTTCCTCCTCCCCACGTGAAGTCTAACTGAGGGGCTGAGCCCTGCCCCTATTGTAATAGCTGTAACTAATTATAAACAGCTACAAATAGCTGTAACCTGTTAGCTCGGCAACACAAAGTTTATTGTGCATTTAAAAGTTTTGCTCATTATAATAGTGGGATGCGACTTAGCTGGCCCAATAATAAATATATTAAATGAATGAATATACTTCATCTCATGTCTCCCCACATCCTTTTTCATCACCCACACATTCGCACACTGATATTTTCCAACGGGCCCTTTCCAACTGTTACTCATTTTCACTTCCTCCGGCGCCTCATTCCCTCCACTAAATCTTCTCTCAAAAGTTTGTACTGAGCATGTGTAGGGAAAACCCTTATGAAATCCCATCGAACTGACCACAAATATGTCTTTTAAACAGAACAGCAACAAGCACCACTGTTAGACAAAACCACACACTACATACATATACAATTTTATTTGTATGCCACCTTGCCACAGAAGTCCTACAACAATAAATAAAACATTTAAAAATACACAAACTGAACAATTCCCACATAAATCAAAACAGGATCTAAAATAAAAACACAAAACACAAAAACAACACCACCCTTGCAACAACTCCTCTCCTAAACAATACCCCAGTCCAAGAGTCTGTTCAGCTTTTGTAGTTGGAGTCAGTCAGGGTCCCACCTGCTCAAGCTAGGTGAGGGGGAAAGTCTGGAAAGCAGGGGAAAGGTCTTCAAGGACTCACAGCCAAGATGGTTTCTGGCCTCTAGGTGTTCCCCTTGACATAAAACAACAACCTATTTTCAAAACATGCACAGTACGAACTGGTCAATCTTTCCAGAAACAAAGACAGCCCAGCAATGTCCAGGAAAAACAATAACACACTGCACATATCAAATGGACAAAGTCTCTCATCAAACATTTAACTTGTTCAAAACAAACCATGTCTTAACTTTCTACTTTAAATTCATCACGGACCATCCTACAAAGTTACCTCTCATACACTGCCAAGTTTCAAATCGGACCTTGTCATTTTCTAACAACCAAAAAATCTCTCCCCCCCCCCACTGCCAACCCCTGGTTTTGATTATAATGAGAGGATGTGACTCAGCCAACCAACAACTGTGACCCTACGGTTCTTGGCCACATTTTTTTTTAAAAATTAAATAATGGCATCATATATCTTATGGGTTTTGGATTTTTTATTATTATTATTATTATTTTTAAAAAGCTGTTGCCGAACCAGGTGTTTATTTACTATGGGTAAAATAAAATACATTTTTTAAAAAAATGGAAGCATGGGAGAGGCATTGTTACAATGGTACCTCAGGTTAAGAACTTAATTCATTCCGGAGGTCCGTTCTTAACCTGAAATTGTTCTTAACCTGAGGTACCACTTTAGCTAATGGGGCCTCCCGCTGCCACCGCACAATTTCTGTTCTCATCCTGAAGCAAAGTTCTTAACCCGAGGTAGTATTTCTGGGTTAGCAGAGTCTGTAACCTGAAGCATCTGTAATCCGAGGTACCACTGTATTCTGATGGCAGTGCATAGTGGGAGAGATGTAGCCCTCTTCCTTAGCCACAGCAAGGATAAGAAAAGCTCTACCTGGATAGCTCAGTTGGTTAGAATGTGGTGCTGATAACGCCAAGGTTGCAGGTTTGATCCCCATATGGGACAGCTGCATATTCCTGCATTGCAGGGGATTGGACCAGATGATCCTCAGTGTCCCTGATAACTCTAAAATTTAATGATTCTATGAGCCAGAAATGGCCACTCCCACCAGTGAGGTATTTCCCCCTAAACATTATAGCTGTTTGTAGAAGAATTAATTGCATCACAGAGGCAGCAACCAAATCTATGATTCAGACAATCTCCTGGAGGGAAATGATACCAACATACTAAAGTTAAAACTCTGGGGATTTCTATTAATTGTTTGCTATTTCGAGGATGACCTCTTACCGTCACCATGCCAGATTTCAGGATTTGGTCATACCTTTGTATTTGTTACTTCTCTAGCCCTTTCCTCTCCCTATGCAGTTATCCCAGATGAGTTGAGAGATAATGAGAGATACAGATGCTCCCAAGGAATAAGCATGTGTTCATTGGAAGAGGTAAAAAAGGTAAAGGTAAAGGGACCCCTGACCATTAGGTCCAGTTGTGACCGACTCTGGGGTTGCTCATCTCGCTTTATTGGCCGAGGGAGCCGGCGTACAGCTTCCGGGTCATACGGCCAGCATGACTAAGCCGCTTCTGGCGAACCAGAGCAGCGCACGGAAACACCGTTTACCTTCCTGCCAGAGCGGTACCTATTTATCTACTTGCACTTAGATGTGCTTTTGAACTGCTAGGTTGGCAGGAGATTGGAAGAGGTAGCTTTCCCTTATCCTCCTTAAATAACACTCCTTCCCATGGCATTATATATAGAAAAGGCATTATTTTATTTTGATACCAACTGCTGTAGTTGGTATATATCGTAAAAAATAATCAAAATTCTGTGAAACATAAAATATCTCCTAGTCACATAAACATGACAAAGTTGAAAATCAATAGTGCTCAGCTTATGTAAACAGTATACATTCACAAATCATTTCCCATGAAACATTTGTAGTCCAGCAAAGAACATGCTGGCTTGTTCAAATCAGTATGTAGAACCCTCTCACATATGCACATAGTTTCCTTTGACTGTTATTTGTGAAACACACACACACACACTTCTCTTTGACCCTCATTGTTTCCTCATTTCTTCAGGGCACAAAAATGCATACAGGCAGCAACTAATTTCTACACATCCAATTAATGCATGGCCACACACCTGCACATCTTGCCAAACGTAGAAGTGACTTAAAAAATGACAAAAATGGCCCTAAAAGGACCCAGAAAGGGCAAAAAATGTGTGACAATTGTCTGCAATCCCAGGAGTCCTTGCACTAACCATTGATGCCTGTGGAGAGTTTGAGTAGGGAGATTTGGAGGAAGCAATTGTAGTGGAGTTTGGCAGAATTTGGCGTCTGATAAATGCTGCTGGTTTTTCAAAAGGGTTTTTCAAGGGCTTCCAGAGGTTTAAAGGTTGTTTGCAGACTTTTCCAACTGTTTTTTCAATTGTCTCCATGTTTTATTGATAATATCTATGTGTAGGCTTACCAAGGGCTAGTGTTCAGGTATTCTTCTGCAAGTATTATGGATGCAGTAAGAGTCAGAAGAGTAAATATTTTAAAGGACTCTCAGTCTTTTTTCTCTCCCTTCATCTCTTATCAAGTAAGTTTACATAACTCTATCCTGAGCTTTAACTTCTTGCCCCATGGTATACAAACATTTCTAGATTATTTAGAATCCTGGAGAGAAATTTCATTTCATTTCTATGAGGTGGGTGTAAATGTAATTTCTCTGGCCTGCATTTTGGAGAGTTAGACACACATTTTCATAATTCTGAGATGACAACTCTTTTTGTTTTACTCCCTCAACAATTTGTTTTTAATTTACTTGATACTATTGCCTTTCTCTCTCTTTCTTATATCTGACTCGGCTGTTTCCATGACAGGCAATTTCCTTCTCTCAAATATCAGTTGTTTTATCCAAATATATTAAGGTTACAGTTGAACAGAGCTCACATGGAACTTCTGAAGTTGAACTCAGGTGGCCCTTTATTTTTATTAAGTTAAAATGCTGCTGATCAGTTAGCAGGGCAAGGGAGCTGGGGAGCTAAATCCAGCTCTCTAACCCCCACTCCACCCCTCCAAAACAGCTACCAGTGTGGTTTCAGCTTTATTCTTAAACTACATGTGTGCCAATTCAGTCAGGTTGAGGAACTACATGTGTACTTTTCAGTTACTCATGCAGTACCCATTCAGTAAGGCAGGGTTGTCAATATAGCATCTTCCAAATATTGTTGGAACTGGAGTCTCAGCAGCCCCACAAGCATGGCCAAAGGTCATTGATGATGGAAGTAGGAGTCCTTAAATATCTAGAGGGCATCACATTGACTAAGGTCTGACCATGGAAGCTTGCACAGCTTGACCATGGAAGACATGCACAGAATGTCTAACTGGATTAGGCTTACCAGGCCAACATAGGTCTATTATTTTCATCATGAAGGGTCTTCTGTCATATTAGAGTTATGTCAGTCTTATATTTATGCCACGATCTACAGAGATTCACACATACCTCTTCACAGCACTGCCTCTCAGGTTTCTCCTCCTCAGACTCAGTGTTTGCATTGTATAACTCAGCAGAAAGTAAGATTGAGACAAAACAAGGAGAAGTCTGGCTCCACCTACTGTTGGCCTCCTGTCTTACACAAATCCCAGTAACCACAAGCCATTACTGCCAGGACATACCACCCACCAGCAACTACCACCTTGAGAATATTTCACTCATTACACAGTCTGATAATCCAGGCTGTGGAACAGTTGTGAGAAAAGAGAATTCTCTTGCGCTCTCTCTCTCTCTCTCTCTCTCTCTCTCTCTCTCTCTCTCTCACACACACACACACACACACATAATCTGTTACTGCTTTATTCATGAGCCCATGAATCATTTAAATTATCTTCTTCACTTCAGAACAGGCAGTATTGGTCAAAGCAAGAGCTATTCATCTGCCCATTTCCTATTCTCATCCTATTGTCTCTTCCACTCACCAGATAAAGTCTAACATATCATAGGGATGGGTTTTGTGTCAGGGCTCTTTTGTCTTTGTGGCACTGTTTGAAAGGCAAACCTTTCACCAAATGAAAACTGGCCTCATCAAGGGCAAAAAAGTTCTGACTTCTTTACCTTGAGAAGGATAAAACTAGATATAGCTTCCACTGGAAAGGTTCAATCCATCAAACACACAAAAAAACTGAGCCAGATATGGAAGAAGTCATCCTTTACCTTGTCACACCGAAGGAGTTGCACGAGATAGTCACACGTCTACATAAATCTTGCCCGCTTGTGCCAAGGGGAGTTGCAATATAAAGTTAAGTAATCCATCACTACAAAAGGGATGGCTCTCCCTACCATATCAATAAACTTGCTATCATGTCTTTTAATTATACACAGACAATGACTTAGTTGTTTTCCTGGAAGCAGAAGCCCGTCTCCAAGCAGAAGCATATGTTGATGAACCGTTGTAGGTTGTGGCTTGGGTTTATTTATCCCCTACTAGAAACAAAGAAGTAAATGTTCTGTGACGATGTGGCTTTCAGGAGGCCAAAGTGTTAGCTTTTCTTCTTAATACTGGAGTCAAGCAATATGTTCTGCATGTGGCTGGCATTGTCATGTGCCTCCCGCTAAAGTTTGCGAACACTGAGCAGAATAGGAAAGGCTGTAGGCAATAGAGATTGCTAATAAATATCTCCTGTATCTCGTGGGATGGGAGTAGTAGACTGCAGTGACGTCCAAACACAGTGTGTCGCTGGTGCTTACCAGAGGGAGGGGGTGAGGCACAGGGAATTTGGTGTGGTGCAGCGTTAAGTGCCTACAGAGTGACAAACTCCCCACACATTGCCCCTCCATCCAGTAACTGGAACTGGGAAACAGCTGCTGATGAAAACCAAACATTCAATGTAGCCTGGATTACTTTCATTTCCACAAGTTGAATGAGATTTTGAATATGGACAAGCATCAGTGAAGGGAATGGTTCTACTGGGCAGCATCCAGATGGGACCTACAAGTGATCAAATCTTCCAGATGTTCTCCATGGTTCCTGTTGTCAAAATTGAGCATTTTAAAGCCTTTTGTTGTCCAAACTATTGCCTTTTCCATTAAGTTCTGTCTTTATTAAGCTGTGTTTCCAAGCAATGCCCTCAGCTGCACTGGGCGAGCATTATAATAAGATCCCATATGCAGGGCCTTGCAGAGCCAGGCAGAGGCCCGGGCCAGGTAGATAATGTGCCCCCCCCCCTTTTTTTTACCTTGGGGATAACTGAAGTCTTATAAATAAGTAAGTATATAAATAATTTCCACAAAAGCTATGCTGACAAATAATTTTATTTCAAGGCTTGAACCATATCTGCATATAAAGACAAAATGGAAAATATAGATATACAATAGTGAATATGTTGACCGAGGCCCCTTTTGGAATCGGAGGCTCAGGCCCATATGGCCCACCCTCTGTCTGGGGCTGCCCATATGCAGATAGACTCTGTATTTCAGGGCAACCACAAGTAGAAGACAATCTTCATTATTCGTTACATTGCCCATTATACACAGAACTTAGGAGACACTGTCTAAATCCCCCTGTTTGTTCACGAAAGCATTCTCTCCTTGGCAGTGAGGGCTCTGTAGCTGTTGCGTGACTCTAACGCCTCAGTGACTCATAAGGTATCCCTTTTTGCTGGTGGCAAGAAAGATTAGGAAGAAGGTATGGGACAAAATAGCAGTAAATTGCAAATGAGATTTGGAAGTCTAAATTGAAATACACTGTATGTAGTTGTGGAGGCTCCTCATTTATAGTCTTTCTTGTGATACATGGGTCTACTGGTTTTGTTATGTTATTGATTGTGTTTGCATGGTTTTGTCGTGCCCTTCAGCTAGCACAATAAAATCCTGAACCCAGTAAGAACCAGTGATATGCCATGTTTGGTTGCTGGGAGGGAATCAGTGCCCCACATTTGCCTTTTGCTCAACAACCCACCAAGCTGAATGGAGTCTACCAACCATGTATTTATCGTGAGACTTCACTAAACTTCTTGTTTTTGCTGCATGCCTTGGGCTGCAAAAAAAAAAAAAAAAAAAAGGGGGGGGGAGGAAGGCTGTTGTGCACCTGGAAGGCTACAATACCTGGTATGCGTCCAGCTCTTGGTGAATTACACTTTGTGCAAGCCTGCAAACAAGCAGCTGTGCACATACTGAATGGAAGCCAAGTCTGTCCTGATCATAGCTGCTGTGGTCTATCAGAGCAATTGCTCCCAAAGTTGCTGCTTAGTGTGTGTCCCCCCCCCCCCCCCATTTCCCATGTGCAGCGTATGCAAAGGGTAGGCAAGTGTTTCTCCATTTACTTCTGAGTCCTCTGTAGTAATGATACTGAGACCATCGAGCTTGCGAAGGCTTCTCTTTTTTCAGTTTGGTGTCTGGGGTTTCTCTCCTGCACTAAGTTGCATGCACATGATACCCAGCCATTACAAGCCAGATTCAACAAATAAATACTTTTTCTTTAACCACTCCTGTTTATGAATGCAAGGTAGACTTAGGAGAAGAATGAGAGATAGGTAGCAGAATATTTTTTCTTTAGAAAATAAAAGAGTAGGCGCCAGAAAGGAGAAGATGTAAAGTGACCATATACTGCACCATACTATATGGACTCTAAATAATGTGAGGCCTAGAAACAGGATATCAGACTTAAATTACCCATCAGCCCATACATGCAATGTGTTGTATCATTTTGACAATGCATCCAATACATGTATTCAATGCCCACATGGCATGTGCCCTCTCTTTGTGGTGGGCCCAATCACACAGAATATTTTATATCCAGCAGTACATGTGGGAATGGAAATCTGAGATTTACTCTTCCACTCCTTGATTTTACTATCTATTTGGATGTCTAAACTGGCCCCAAGCTGAAAATTGCTGTAAACCTAAGGGGGAGGGGGACAATTGGTTGTTATGCCCTTATACCAGCCTTGATTTTGTGCTGAGATTGTGTTTATTTATTTAGGATATAGCACTCCTTTTCTTTTGGCAAACTGTATTTCAAGACCGCAATATATGTAGTTATTTAATTTACAAAGTTCATTCTAAAGGAGAGGTTGTAATTCGGAAACGAAGTGAAGATTCTTACATTTATGCAAGAGTGGAGAACCTCTGGCTCATCCAATGCAATCCAATCTAACTGTGATTTGAAAAGAGGGAATGTCTTTTAAAAAAAATAGGGGATTGTTTAAATGGAAGTAGAAGACAAGAGTCAGGGAGGTCAAATGCCTTTTGGGAACTTGGGAGCCTATTTGAAATAATAACCACTGCGGCTTTGAAAAATGCATGCCACAGAACAGAAAGTGTACAAACATCAAAAAAGATTCCAGCATGTTAAATAGCAGGAAGTAACACCAACACCAACTATCATGCGAAAGGCTGAACTGGATGAATCCCAAGCCAGAATTAAGATTGCCAGAAGAAATATCAACAACCTCAGATATGCGGATGACACAACCTTGATGACAGAAAGTGAGGAGGAATTAAAGAACCTTTTAATGAAGGTAAAAGAGGAGAGCGCAAAATATGGTCTGAAGCTCAACATAAACAAAACAAAACAAAAAAGATCATGGCCACTGGTCCCATCACCTCCTGGCAAATAGAAGGAGAAGAAATGAAGGCAGTGAGAGATTTTACTTTTTGGGGTTCCATGATCACTGCAGATCATGGAACCCCAAAAAGGCTCCAAGACTTTGGCCACCTCATGAGAAGAGAAGACTCCCTGGAAAAGACCCTGATGTTGGGAAAGATTGAGGGCAAAAGGAGAAGGGGATGACAGAGATGGTTGGACAGTGTTCTTGAAGCTACCAGCATGAGTTTGACCAAACTGCAGGAGGCAGTGGAAGACAGGAGTGCCTGGCGTGTTCTGGTTCATGGGGTCACAAAGAGTCGGACACGACTAAACAACAACAGCAGGTGGAGGCTTCCCCCCAGTCAAAATTACTCTATTATTTTTTAAAGAGATTTTTTTAAAAAAGGAAAGAAGCAAAGAAACAAAAACCTTCACTCTGGTCAAACAAATGTTAAGTTGATGAGAGGGCAAGCAAAGAAAGACAGTGAGGAACAGATTGCTGAAGGCATAAAAACAAACAGCACATGTTTCTTTAAAGACATCAGAAGAAAGAGATGACAGCAGTGTGAAAATGATTATTGGAGGAGAACAGGGAAATTGCAGAGAGGCTCACTGAATTATTGTCTGTGGAAGATATTGGAGAGAAGCAAACATCTAAACCATTGTTTCTTAAATATCTCAAATGTTAAATGGCTAATCTTTAAAGGAAACTAGGTACGTTTTCATTAAAAATCCATCTCCTTCTCAGGGGATTGGAAAGTAGTCAATACAACGTACATTTTTAAAGAGGGGATTGGGGGTGGACTAGAAAAAATAAACCTGTCGCCCCAACTTCTGTCTCAGATAAATGATACTTTCTACAGTTTTAACTAGGACAGAAGTTAGGCTGACAAGATCTGAAAATGAACAGCTGGCATCATAATGCATGCATATATCTGCTGCCGGGTGGGCATATTTGAAATACTGGTGCACTGTTCTGGTCACCGCATCTCAAAGAAGAGAACGTAGCTATTGCTGCATGGGGGGGGGGAGTCCTCTATGTTTATGTTCTTTACCATTCCCTGACAATGTGAAAAGAAATTGCAGTTGACGATTATCAAACGGAGACCAAATGTTACTGAAAGGCTTATCTCATTTCAGCTGGCCAAGCAGGTCTGTGAGTTTCTTTCATTCTACAAATTATCTTTCTGGTGGTCCTCATTCTCGGGTGCCTGCAGTTCATGGAAACTCTACAAAACGTCCTTGGCTGGGGTTTCCTGTAAGCATGGGAAAGTAAGAGAAGTTGTCTACTCCGCACCTTTCATAATAGAGCATATATTATCATGGTGGTTATGGTGTTTTTAAAAGGGACACGGGTGGCGCTGTGGGTTAAACCACAGAGCCTAGGACTTGCTGATCACAAGGTTGGCGGTTCGAATCCCCGCGATGGGGTAAGCTCCCGTTGCTCAGTCCCTGCTCCTGCCAGCCTAGCAGTTCAAAAGCACGTCAAAGTGCAAGTAGATAAATAGGTACTGCTCCGGCGGTAAGGTAAATGGCGTTTCCGTGCGCTGCTCTGGTTCGCCAGAAGCAGCTTAGTCATGCTGGCCACATGACCCGGAAGCTGCACGCCGGCTCCCTCGGCCAATAAAGCGAGATGAGCACCACAACCCCAGAGTCGGACACGACTGGACCTAATGGTCAGGGGTCCCTTTACCTTTACCTTATGGTGTTTTTGCACTTGCTAAGACAGATGACATGGACAGATAAAGGTTGTGGGAGGACCTCAGGAAGTCCAAGGCATTGGATGCTTGGGAATGTTTGTCTGAAGCAGCCCCAAAGAGCAGTGATTACAAAAAAAAAAAAAAAAAGGTCAGTGGAGAAAAGTGTATGTGAATGTGACTTGTTCTGTGTGCATGTCTCATTCACACGTTTGAATCAGCCTGGTGCGGATTTCTAGTAACAGCTAAGAACATGTGTCCATACCTGCAGAACACAAGCTGAACTTACTAGTAATAAATAGTAGAGTTTCTTGTGTAATATGTAAAATGCATATTATACTGTATTGGCCCAAATATAAGCCGCACCCGAATATAAGCCGCTCCCTTAAAATTCTGCAGGCATAAATGGCAAGTGTAGAAGAAAATTTTGTGGGTACTAGAGAGGACCTGCAAGTGGGTTAAACACCTGTTCGTAGCACCATAAATGCAAATAAAAAATCAATACCGCACTGTAAAATATGGGGAAAGCGATGAATGACATTGGAATTAATTGCGCAACAGTCTCAAGCTCGCAAATCGGCAATAAAACATTTTGTTGTTGTTCCGTTTTACCATATGTCTGTTTTAGCAGTGATATCGTAAAAGCCCATTTTTGTAAGGTTGCGAATTTAAGTTGCACTTTAAGTTTTCTCGGTCAGAATTTGGGAAAAAGTGTGGCTTATATTTAGGCCAATATGGTAATTAATTTACCCAATCATGGGTGTGGGGTACTATGAACAAAAAATCTAAGGCCATTCTTCCAGTATATACCGGTATTTGCATACATATTCCTTCATGTTTCATGGTGTCTAATGCATCTCAGATGTCCAAGTTAAGAGGACAGCAAAGGCAGTGGGAAGCAAAGCACAGAACAATATGTCGTCCTTGATATTGTGTGAGCAGATACCTTAAATCTCTGTTTTAAAATATAGTTTTGGTGTGCATTCATCAGAGCCACTATTATGCACTGGAATGCATTCAGCTGTAGCATCACAAAGCAGACTGGGTCTCCTCATAATGTGAGCAGGACGCAACAACTGTGACCTTGACTGAACAGTTTCAGAACCTAATTAAAAAAGGAGGCCTTAAGGAATTTCACAAACATGCCAAGTATGCCCTTCTGGTATCAAAGCGTTCCTGAGAGAATTCTTCGCTGGCTGCCTCAGTAAGTCAAAGAAAAATTCATGCCAATTCTCTATGGAATGAGACTAATTAACATGCACACTCTTTTGCAGATGGAGAAAATGGATCAAAACTCTCCTTTCTTTTTACACAAGATTCATTTGTTATATATCAGCAGAGGCACACGGACCAGACCTTAATGTACCTGAGAGCAGAACCTTGTCATTTTTATGTCTACAACATTTAACATCTTCAAATGGCAGTGGGAGGCTTTGAAGCATCATTTACATGGCACCAGAAGGATGAGTAAGTTATAAGCTATCCTGCAACTCCCTGGGCAATGCAGAAATTAACTGCATGCTGGACCCAGCTTCAGCTGAAGAAATGCGAACTAGTAGTGAGGAAAGCAGAACAGTTTCCACCTTCAACCTTTTTGTAGGGTTGTAGCATAGAGGGACGCGGGTGGCGCTGTGGGTAAAACCTCAGCGCCTAGGACTTGCTGATCATCAGGTCGGCGGTTCGAATCCCTGTGGCGGGGTGTGCTCCCGTTGCTCGGTCCCAGCGCCTGCCAACCTAACAGTTTGAAAGCACCCCCGGGTGCAAGTAGATAAATAGGGACCGCTTACTAGCGGGAAGGTAAACGGCATTTCCGTGTGCTGCGCTGGCTCACCAGATGCAGCTTGTCACGCTGGCCACGTGACCCGGAAGTGTCTTCAGACAGCGCTGGCCCCCGGCCTCTTAAGCGAGATGGGTGCGCAACCCCAGAGTCAGACACGACTGGCCGGTACGGGCAGGGGTACCTTTACCTTTACCTAGCATAAGCCTTCCCAGCCCTCCAAATGTTGCTGGCCTCCAACTCCCTTCAGTCCCGGCCAGTGTATCTAATGGTCAATCATGATGAAAACTGAAGAAGAGCCTGCTGGACTGAAATCCCAAATCCCTACATCTTGGCTCCTCTCTATCTTAACCAAGTCATGCCTCACCATGGCCTAATAAAGGGAGACAACACAAGAATGTTTATATTAGGAGAAGTTTGCGCTAAAATGCTGATGGATTTAAATGAGGACGTATTATAAACAGATGGGGAAATGTGGAAAACTGAACTGGAGACTTGAAAAATATGAAACATGACATTGACAGATTCACCTATCTCCGTAAGGGAATGTTGCCTTACAGAGTTTGGAGAGGGGGAACTAGACCCTAGAATGTTAAACAGGGCTGACAAAAAGGTGAACCAAGAAAACGACTTGGTACTTCATGGATCTGGGAGTGGCATGTTTGCACACCCTGTGTTCAAGCATTTGGGGTAGAAATGCATAGCACTGATGGAATCTCCTTATCAGATCTTGAAAATGACATTTTCCTTAATGATCTGCAGGATTTTATCCTGGGCAGGTGGAGGTAGCGGCACTAAACAGAGGCTTGTCCTCCTGTGGCAGGAAGGCACAGAGAACCTAGCTGTAGGAATACGATTAGGTGAGCACCATTGAAAGTAATGGGCTTTTCTGGAGATCATCTGCTTAGGGCCATGAGAACTGTGGGCTGGATGTGGAGCACTTTCAAGAGTCACCTGCCTCAGCTGATGAGAGGTGTGAGACCCAGGAAGAGCCTTTACCACAGTGACTCATGGCAGGGGTGGAGGAAGGGGTGTGTGCTGAGTGTGGGTGGCCCTGGGTGTCACTGCTGAGGGGGGTGACAAAATGCCAGGCAGTACTCACCGCAGGGCCTGCAGCGCGCCCAAGCCACACGTCTCTCCTGGGAGAGACACGGTGGCTTGAGCGCATGCAGGCTCCGTGCTGCCTCAACAGTCCTCCTGCTGCCTCCACCCCAGCTGTAGGGCAGCTGAGTGGGAGGAGCCAGGCAGACTCTGGAGGCCCCACGGTGTGCTCTGCCCCTATGGGCGGTTCACCCTGCGCCTGGGCGCGCTGCCCCAAGCGCCTGTGTGGCTTCCTCCGCTGCTGACTCATGGGCCATTGAACAGTCTCCCACAAAAAGGCCACCAATAGAATCTCCCACAGTATAAGTGACCTTCAAGGAAGGGAATAAGACTTTCCTAGCCTGTGATGCCCACGGTCTTGTGATACCATGGCCAAGCCACTTTTCGTACTTTGACACATAGCCCCAAGTTCGTCTTTCAGCCTACTGCCCTGGATAAAATGGGAGGGAGCCTTACTGGTGAGAGCCAGTGTGGTGTAGTGGTTAAGAGCGGTGGTCTCGTAATCTGGGGAACCGGGTTCGCGTCTCCGCTCCTCCACATGCAGCTGCTGGGTGACCTTGGGCCAGTCACACTTCTCTGAAGTCTCTCAGCCCCACTCACCTCACAGAGTGTTTGTTGTGGGGGAGGAAGGGAAAGGAGATTGTTAGCCGCTTTGAGACTCCTGAAGGGGAGTGAAAGGCGGGATATCAAATCCAAACTCTTCTTCTTCTTCTAAACATCCTAGTATGAGCCAGTTGATGGTGTGCAAGTCAAACGTTTCTACATGCATACCTCTCTATCCTCCATCCAGGCAAGCAAAAAGCATTCTGACAACAGGCCTTTCAAGAAGGATACAGAGCACGGCCAGTGAGTGGTGTGGTTTGGGGAGAGTCCCAAGGGTCAGATAGAAAGGCTGGAGAGCTGCGTTCAGTGCCTTCCCCCCAGTCCTGAGCCTCCCCACCACTTTAGAAATGTAAATACCAAGTGCAGGTGCCACAGGTGTGATGTACGTAAAATGTATGAGCAGCTGTACATCAAACTACTGCTGGACAATTACAAATATCACCCCTGGTTTGTGTTTTTGCTCAATGAAGTGCAACAGGTAGGGAGTGGGAAGCATGGGAAAAGGTAAGGATGCATGCACAAAATGGGCATTTTCAGACATGCACCAGCCACTGGTGTGGATGGGAGACCATGGATGTAAAAGAAATATAATGTTGAAAGGTGCAGATTCTGTTCTGCATTCCGACAAAAGCAGAAAGAAAAGCTGGGAAAGATCAGTAGGTTTCCAGGTAGAAGCACCCTTAGTCTCTTGCAGCAAAAAAATTATAATAACAAGGACTCTTGTGGCACCTTAAAGGCTAAACAATTTATCATGGTATAAAACCATTCCTGTAGACATTCTGGACTTAAAAACTACAAAACACAAGTTGCTGCTACCACTCTGTGTCTCTCCTTCTTCTTCGTAACTAATAATATAAATAAGATGTTAAGGGTCGTAATAGAAGCATGGCAGTGCAGACACGGCCTCGGGGTTTGTTGTGCAATAGAACACCAATCAGATTCTGGTACCATTATTGAGCCTTATTGCAAAATGCTTTCACTAATGACTTCCCGATGATCATTTACTTCCTTATAATTATATCATAATCTGGTGCCTTCTAAACAACAGATAGTGAACATAAAGGTTCCTGGCAGTGTATTTTGCCAATGGCTACATTATATGAAGCTGTATTTGATCTGATTAGAAAATAGATTAGAGAACAGATTACATTACAAAGCAACTGTTTAGTTTTAATTGAATTTAGCATCTGACACACTCTGAAAATGCCAAGGAACTTGTGTTTATGGTGGAAATTCAGGCATAAGTCCATTCTGTTGCTTTACGCTGTCATACAGAAGCACAACTATAGCCTTTTCACAGTATCTTTTCAGTACTGTAAAGAAAATTATTAAAAGGAGTATGAAGTGGAAATCAGGGTGGATATGAAGGAGGAAGAGTTTCATTACAAAGGAAATTACTAAACCGCTTAAATTAAATTTCAATTAAAGCAGCTATGTATTTGAAGGGACATGGCTGGCGCTGTGGTGTAAACCACTGAGCCTTGGGCTTGCCGATCGGAAAGGTCAGCAGTTCGAATCCCCACAACGGGGTGAGCTCCCGTTGCATGGTCCCTGCTCCTGCCAACCTAGCAGTTCAAAAACACGTCAAAGTGCAAGTAGATAAATAGGTATCTTGGTCATGCTGGCCACATGACCCGGAAAAACTGTCTGTGGATAAACGTCAGCTCCCTCAGCCAGTAAAGCAAGATGAGCGCCGCAACCCCAGAGTCTTTCGCAACTGGACTTAACTGTCAGGGGTCCTTTACCTTTACCTTTATGTATTTGAAAGAAATGGTTTTGAATTATACTGCAGTATCTTTTTTTCTGGAAAAAAAAAAGTTTTGGTTCGTTTGTTGTTTTTCCTGTTGACCAGTGTTGTGGTCATTCACCTGACCTCTAGTTGGTCACATCACTGCTGCTTTCTGGAGGTAGAAGAGAGGAGGAAGGTGGCAGTGAGGTTGGCATGTTGCAAATGCACTAGTGGAGCCAATCCAGTACTCCCACTGGTATGTTTTCATTGCATTAGCATTAATGTACTCTTTGCTAACACCTGGTAAACAGTAGCAATGCAAATGACCAGAGGGTGAGTTGGGCGGCTTCCAACAAAATAATAATAACTCTCTATTGGCTGGCTCCCTTTTGGTTTTGGCTTGAAATCCAAGATACATATATGTAATAAGATTTGATGTTTTACTGGTGTTGGTGGGTGTTGGTGGGTGATCTTAAATCTCAATAAAAATTATTTATAAAAAAAAAAGAAATCCAAGATACAGAACATGGGTGAAAATGCCTACTTTTTTTAAAAAAATAAGGAAACTTTTCTTTGCATGCTGAAAGCATAGAAGCTGCTTCACAGACTGCAACTATGTACCATGAATATGGATATATATTTCAATATACATATTGGCATATTTTGATACAAACACACGTCCTTTCGCTGTCATCATGCAGATTCCTCTTTATGCCTATATCCTTCAAATCCATGTTTAATGGGCTTTTTAAAAAAAGAAATGAAAGTAAATAACTAAATGCTTTGTTCTTTATGCTTAATGTAAGTTGTTGAAATACGTTTGGTGTGGGAAATGGAGTTTCGCATTCATTTTCAGCCAGTTTCATTTCACTTGACAAGGTGATGCACAGAATCAAAAAGAATGTTACTTCACAAAAGAAGTCACCCTGCTTTTAAAACAATAACTATACCAAACTTGCATCAAGCACTATTACACGTGGCAGGTATATGCAAAGTACTTCAAAGTTTTGCAGTTCTGTGTGCAGTTCTCTGTTTCATAATACACAGACAAGATCCTAAGCCTGCTATTAGTTCTTGCTTGCTGTGGAAGTCAAATAGCCTAGGAGAGAAATTGAGCGCTGAGACAGCTTGATTTACTGTTCACTGCTCTGTATGAAGCAAGAGAAATTATTAAAGCAGGGAGAGGGAAATGGCTCTGAAAGGAAAACCTATTTCTAGGAACTTCTACAGGAATATGCTTTCCATGCAAAAAATGACTACAATTATACATGGAGACACTATAGCTGGCATTAATGTACCCTGTGTAGCCTATGGAGGATTAAAGTGTTAGCACATGGGATCTTGCACATAAGTACAAGCAAAATTCAGTGAATTCCCCTGCCCTGAGATTAATAGATTGAATTTAACTTACTTTCATCTGTGATCCAGAGCACACAATGGTTTAGGTATTTAGGGAATAGCAGCCAGCTGCAATTGCAGCCATGCAGTCTGTTCATATATACAAAGTGGCCTGCTAGTTAAGATCTTCTCAGGCCCTTCTTTGGCTCAACCCACCTTTTGAATTCAGGTGGATAGCTACCAAAGAAAGGCCCTTTCCTGTGGTGGAATAGCATCCAAATTATGGACCACTCTTCATCAGACTTATTCACCAGATTCCAATTCAGCTTGTGGTGTTTTCAAAAAGAAGGCCCAAGCAATCTTGCATCAGGGATGGCCATAGACTAGAGTAAGTTGATTCCTACATATCCTTGAGTTCTGATTTCATGACTCTACAAACTGTATGATGCAGAGAAAATTAGCCAAGTCCAACCCAACTGGTACAGTAAGGACTCCTGAACTTCTCTCCTTCATTGGAGGCTTTTAAACAGAGGCCATCTGCTGGGGATTCTTTATCTGTGACTCCTGCATTGCAGGGGGTTGGACCCCAGATGACCCCTGGGGTCACTGCCAACTCTACAATTCTATGAATTAGCTCATTAAGCTTCTTGGCACAGATATAGTCTATTCATTATTGGCTCTGAATTTGCTCCTTTGCCTTTCTAATTGCTCTGGCATATCTCTGGCTTTTCTCCTTGTCATTTGCTCCTAGTGGAGGATAAAAGATACAAATTTGCAGGAGCTACATGTGTCAGCTAATGGACCATGATCACTGGGCTTGACTCTAATAAATGTATGCCGTATCTAAATTTTCTTCTTAAGAACAGAAGAGCAATTTTGCTGGCCTCTTTTAGTATTTTATCCTCTAAGATCCTACATGGAAGGTTTCCCAAAGTCCCCTTCAAGGATAGGTGCTGTCCTTCTAACCATTCAAGGGTTGAAACAGTGTCTCATACGTTATTCTTCTGTAGGTTCTATCATGGGTTAAAGAACGTATAATTTATGCTATGATAGTATCTTAGTTATCTTATGAGGGTGTTTCCTGGTCAATCCTTAGAGATCCTTTTGAGTATCTTTATTGAGAGCACTAATAAATATATTGTTGAGCAGATGACCAAATATCTGAATGTTGTCAAACCTGCTGTGACTGTTTGTTCCTAAGTTGGCATAGTTAATAATCAATCATTAGTTCTACAGAGGCTGTGATCTTGAATTTTATATTTTGTACTTTGTGGATTGATTGATTGAATGATTGATGGATCATCCATAATAAATGATTGATTGATTGATTGATTGATTGATTGACTGATTGACTCTGTTCTCATTTTGGCACCTGGCAAAGTATGTCCTGTTCTCTCAGCCAACTATCTGCTACTTTGATCTCAGAATGAGTAGACTCTGCCAGCTCTTCCCCTGTATTGGTTCAACTTTTCAATATCACTTGGTTCTGCTCCAGGAACTGCCGATTTCAAAATGTCAGTAATGGGTTGGATGCATGCATCACCGCTATCATATTCACCACTACCATTTGCACTTCTGTAGGAGGAAGAAACATAATGAAATACACTGGGCATAAACATAGCATTATTTGCAATTGTTAATGGCCAAAGCTAACAATGTTGGAAAGACAACAGGTAGTGGAAGCAGAAAATGTTTTCTCCAGCTGGAACAGGGAAAATAATGTAGACTCCACAGTAGTAGTAGCAGCGGGGGGTGGGGGAGAGAGAGAGATCGGGAACATTTGTTCTATTGTTTCATTTTTTTAAAAAAAACACCAAACCCAAACCCAAAAATATAATGTAAATATATCCACAGATGTAAATTGTACAAGTACACAGAGACACAGAGGTTGGTTTTCCTCTTTTCATTTCATTTTTAGAATAGCGTGGGCTGGAAATCTAAATAAATATATGCATATGCTGAACGAACCTCGGGACTGTAATGCTGATCTCTGTTTTCCTGGTAGTTTTCATAAAGGATTACAATAAGTATGAAAAACAGTTCAATGCTCTGCAAAGGTGCCACAAGAATTTATGTCTGTTCACCCAGGAATTGCTTTACATGCATTACATAACCTCTGTGGTTTGCTAACAGCTTACAACTCTAGGAAAGCAATTGCAACTGTCTGTTTTAAAGCAATTCTGCTTTACGAAGTCATTCGCAAGCAATTTACTGGAGATGGGCAAACAGAGCCACTTACACTCTATAGTCCCCCTGACCTCAGACGGACCCAGTAAAAGCAGCTGTTTCTTAATGGTACACAATTAACTTGTAAATCCTATTCAGAAAAGTTCATAAATCACAGGTTGTTGCTAAGTCACAATAAACTTCCCTTTCAAATGATAGGGCTATCAAGATTACTTTGGGGGGGATGGTACAAATAAGTGAAGGATTAGGTACTAGTATGAATCTATCAAGTGCTTGTATACTTTCTCACAGGAACACCGTTTTAGGTTGTATGGGGGCATGTTTCATAGCCCTCCTTTTTGATAGTTTACTGAGAATGTTTATTTTGGTCATTTTGTCACTAACCTCCAGGATCAGGTTTTCCTGGAGATGAATTACATATGGGATATATAGATATAGGTATAGATAAAGTTATGGATATAGATATAGGGATATAGATGATACAGTTATAGATAATACCCCTTCTTCTGTTCATGTCAAGTTGCTTTCCATATATATTGGAAAGAAGAAACTTGCTTTTTTTAAAGCTAAAAACAGTTTCCTCCCCTACCATCTAACCACCAATCTGCTTCAGAATGAAGTCCCATTTTGGTTAATGGGACTTAGTCCATATTTGGCTTGTAATTGAATTGCCTCTTACTGGGCACAATTTGTACAGCCCGATAGTGCTGAAAGAGGAGATAATTCTTACCCACTTGCTTTTTTTTACCTGAAACCTCCACCACACTGGTATTCGTGCCATATAAGACTGTACCTGTAAAATTTTGCCCAGCACGGCAAGCACTGTCTTCTTGTGGTTTTAACAGAGAATGGTACAGGGGTAAGGGCTATTCCCAAGCAGCAGGGTCCAGATCCACACAAGAGATGCTTTTCACAAATCTGCTGTGACATGTTTGGTCTAGGATGAAAATGAATCAGCTCTTCTCAACTTATAACTTGTTTGCAGGTGGTGAATTGTGGGAGGGGGCATTTTGGTGACCATTTCTTTCTTTCTTTCTTTCTTTCTTTCTTTCTTTCTTTCTTTCTTTCTTTCTTAAAAAACTTTAAAAGTCACTGGCAGCTTTGACAGCAGCAGCTGAAGTGGACTTTTGGCTATGTGCGCTGCTCTGGTTCACCAGAAGCAGCTTAGTCATGCTGGCCACATGACCCGGAAGCTGTACGCCGGCTCCCTCGGCCAATAAAGCAAGATGAGCGCCGCAACCCCAGAGTTGGCCATGACTGGACCTAATGGTAAGGGGTCCCTTTACCTTTACCTGTATCCCTCCCTTCCCAGAGTGCTCTAGAATTTGTGCTAGCATCATTATTGGGACATTCTTGGAGGAAGTGTGGTAACAGTCAGACATCATCCTATACTGTGAGACGCCACCCCAAACTCTGATTGGGGCAAGATTCCAGTGGTTCCAGCCTATGATGGAGGGGTTCACTGCATCACACACCAAAAGGGCCCTACTTCTGCCATTGCTGCAGCCCTAGATTTAAACACGTATCTGTCATTGTGTTCTCTGTCTCTCCCTCCAGCCTGCTGTGTTACCTCAATCCTAACCTCACACTCTACATTCCCAGCCCACATTGCCTCTTTCTTTTTAACCTCTCTGATCTCTAGCTTTTCTATTGAGGGAGAGGGCCCTTTGCCATCTCACTCACTTTATTTAAAGCTTTTCTCTTCCTAATGGCTCATCTCCAGGCTATCGCTTCATACAGGAGATCAGCCTGACTTCATTGACCCTTTACCCATGCTAATTTAGAAGTATATAACACACAGCTTAATACACCCTGGTCTGTCCTAATACACATGAGTCTAATATACATGGACCTGGCCATATTTTGTTTTTAACACTCCAAACATTGATTAAATTCTAACACCTATTAGACCCAGGAATTGAGGATGCCTAAAACCCACAAACCCGAAGCAATTATAATAGGCTGAACTTCATATGTATGTGGCCAAAATAGCAGCCCCCGTGCACAAGAGGGAGGTGTTGGGAGAACTACAGGCTTTGAAAAAGTATTAAAACAGTACCTTTTTTAAAAAAAAGTAAAAGAGAGAGACCAGGCCACACTGTAGCCCTTGAAGTGCCTTGTGAAGTGATCTGCAGGTCTGTAGATTCAAAAGAGGTGCCGTGATCCAATCTGATTCATGACAGACCAGATGAAATCAGGTGAGATGGCTTTGGAATTTGGCGCATTCCTCTGTGCTAGTGGAGTAATCCATATGACAGATTTCCACAAATCTAGCCATACAAGCTAGACCACAGGAAAGCAATTTGGTAGCTGTAGAGTTGAGAGCTTTGGATGAGTCAGGCAAACTTCTTTCTAACAGAGCTCGTCTGCTTTTCCCATATCCATAAGGACATGTGCCATGCAAGTGACAACACCATTCCACTTGAGGGAAATTGGACAAGTTATGGTTTTATATCGAATTATGTTTTACTGGAATGTTTGAAATTGCAGTTTAGTATATCTAGGTAGGCCTGGAAGATTGTCTATTAAATCTGCTTCTCCTTGGGAGTTACTCTTCAATAGCTTTGTTGCTTCTCCTTTTCACTCTCTCTCAGTGCTTTAGAGGGATCTGTCAGCAATGTTTCATAGTTAATCAGAGTTACCCTATATTCATGTAAAATCTAGACAGAGTTCAAAGATATATCATTGTATCTCATTTGAAGGTCTTGTCATATACTGCAGGTTATGGTATAAAATGTCAGGAAGATTTAGATACGCTAGATGGTTTTGAGGAGCTAACATTAAAGTGATACCTTTGGGCAGGATTCATGAACTTTTTATCAAACTTGTTTCATAATTGAATTGATAAAGGGGAAAAAATCCCATTTCTGCTGAACTAGTTTAGTGAAAAAATGAGCACAGAAGTATAAAGTGGATTCCTCAGCAGTGATTATTACTTCTGGTGAAATAGTTAACTATATTTACTATTTTTTTGTCAATGTGTCCCATTGCTGGTTCTCAGTGCAAATGATCTGTCTACAATGTTGAAAATAATATGATATTGTTCCATGATAAAGATGCTAGGCCTACTGAACTTAATGGGTATTCCTTTTTACTAAGTGTGCTTAGGAGTTCACCCTGATGATGTAACTGGTAGAATATTTGTATATTTGTATAGGATATTGTAAGCAGAGGTACTCTGAAGCTCATATTCAGAGTATGTTTCCGGCACTTGAAATATTTACTTCAATAGCCATTTGCTACTACATTTCCTAAGTGGTACTGGGGATCTTTTTTCATTCTTAAATGTTCATTTAGATATCATTTCATATGTTAAACAAAATTAATAGGCTATTATTCATATAAATGTATCTCTATCCTATGAAAGTCCAGAAACAACTGTAGGACACTGTCTTCTGTGGTGATGATCAACGATTCATATAAAGTGTGGTTTTCATAGAATCATAGAATCATAGAGTTGGAATAGACCACAAGGGCCATCGAGTCCAACCCCCTGCCAAGCAGGAAACACCATCAGAGCACTCCTGACATATGGTTGTCAAGCCTCTGCTTAAAGACCTCCAAAGAAGGAGACTCCACCACACTCCTTGGCAGCAAATTCCACTGTCGAACAGCTCTTACTGTCAGGAAGTTCTTCCTAATGTTTAGGTGGAATCTTCTTTCTTGTAGTTTGGATCCATTGCTCCGTGTCCGCTTCTCTGGAGCAGCAGAAAACAACCTTTCTCCCTCCTCTATATGACATCCTTTTATATATTTGAACATGGCTATCATATCACCCCTTAATCTCCTCTTCTCCAGGCTAAACATGCCCAGCTCCCTTAGCCGTTCCTCATAAGGCATCATTTCCAGGCCTTTGACCATTTTGGTTGCCCTCCTCTGGACACGTTCCAGGTGAGGTCTGACCAGAGCAGAATACAGTGGCACTATTACTTCCCTTGATCTAGATGCTGATCTATGGTTTTGAGGAATGGTAAGCTAGAAAACCATTTAATGATAGTTAATACAGTGTTTGAGCTTCTCTGCATTGAGCATCCCTGCATTAGAAGCATGTGATTTATGAAGCATGTTTTATAAGGCAGGTAAATTACACCAATTCATTTAGCAAGCTAATTTAGCTGTGTAATTTTAAACAAATATTGACAATGACATTTAGGCATCAGTCCAGTAAAAAGCCATTATTTTCCCAAGCAATAATTTTTCCCTCTGCTAGAGATTATAACTTGTAATTGCATTCCACTGCAGGGGATGGGGTGGGAATTACCATGGACAGACTAAATCTATGTATGGAAGTAAATATATGTATAGGATTGGATGGCCATCTAAGAAATGTAGGGAGCTCAGCAATTTGGCCAGGCACTTAAATTTAGGGTCGACAAAATGCAATTTGGAGAAGAAGACTCTGTCTGAAAGAGTCAGGCTCAAGAGGGAGTGTGGTTGTATCACACCTCTTGCGAGCAGTGATTGAGGAAGAAGGAGGCAAACCATATAGACAACATCAATCCAGGTTGTTGTTTTTTTTCCTTTGGCCTATTTCTTCAGTTTTGTAGGGAAAGCAGTGGTCTATTGGTCACAGAAGGAGGTGAGTAGCACTCAGTAGGAACACAAGTCCTTTTCAGAATGTTTAGTGTCAGTACACTAAAGTAGGATTGTAGTGGCAAGCCCTATGCTTCAACTACTGGCAAATTACTATATTAAATGCATGTGCATTGGATGTTGGGCTGCACATACACACACATGTTCACCATATTCATCTTGCACATCTGAAAATGTATTTCAACCTTCTGTTTTCTCTTGGAATATTATTCATTGAGCATTACAACAGAGAAATATGCACTTTTCCTTCTATCCCTGTTTCAATGTTTTATACCATATTTTGCATTCTCTTCCTTTAGTGTTCCAACCATACAGAAATTCCCCAGGAATAATTATTTATGAGTCTACTTCACATCAGCTGAGCACCATCCCTTTACAGCAGAGTTGGGAAACCATTTTGGGACTGAGGGCCACATTGACTGAAAGGGGAACCATAGTTGTGGGCTGAGTCAGACCTTCATCATACATGATTAACACTGAGAGACATCACAGTGAATCACATGCAAAACTATTTCCCACGGAAACAGAGACACGTATTTAATTCTTAGTAATTCTAATTCCTTTTTGTCCATAGACTTTCTTATACTTCTTGTTATGAATGCCCTGTTTGCATAGAATGTATCTTGTCGACATCACAGAAATTTGCTTAGGCTCAGGTTTGTAGGCCAGTATGTTGCATCTACAGCTGAGCTTTTTTTGTTTTTTAAAAGTAAATATGAATTCATATCTTTATCTGTTTGAACCAACAATATGCAAAGATCAAACAGGTTTCAAAGCCATACTGCTAAGTATTGTACATGGCTAGAGGACCATGGCTGTATTTCAAAAGTCTTGGACACAGCAGATGGGTAAATCGAAGGGCATCTTAGCACGAAGCTATCTTTTACATGACTTGTAGGAATAGTAAGAAAATCAGTACTAACTGCTCTCTCAACACATTGCCTTGTTTGTAACCACTGCCATATGTCAATGCTTTGCAGGAAAACCACCACCCTCTGCCAGGCTAGGGCACTTAAACAGCAGATGGAATTTTGCATCTATCCGGCTTGGATCTTACTGCTGCAACCACATTCATTCAGTAGTTCTTATGACAGAGCTAATGGTACATTTATATTCAGATGAAAGAACCTGAACTGAGAATCGTTATAATTTGTTCCAGCAGCAGCAGACGCAGGGCCTCATGCTCTGCATTTTAAAATATCCCTTCCTAATCGCTCTATCTTACTAAAAGGTTCCAACATACAACATAGTCTAAATCTGGCAAACAATTTTTCATTGTTCAGGAGGTGTTTGATAGTGGTGCTCACCCCGATAGTTGTTGATCCTACTGTAAACTGCTATAAACATATGCACACACATGGTTTAATCCTTTGTGTGACAAGAAAGCACATAATTTTCTAGGAAATTGGGAAGAAAACAATCAGTTTCATCTCAAAAATTCAACATCCTGCTACACCACCCAATCATGATTTATCCCACCCACCCCTAATTTACATCCATTATCCTCAAAACACTTCAGAGAATTATCCTGCAATAGGTGGCCACTACACGCACCATGACTGCCTATTCAAATCTTATCCTACAATGCCCACTGAATACCTTACATCTATATTTAAAGTTAATGGTTCTATAATTTATTTTTAAAGCTTGGCTTCCAGGGTTTGCAAAGCTATTCATCTACCTCTTGCCTAGAAATGTACCTTCTCCTATTCTTTTTTCAGTTCAATCAAAAGTGTAAGGTCTTCATTCGTGTAAGGTCTTTTGCTCTGAAAGAACCACAAAGGCTATTCTTGGTCCTCTCTATTTTCTATTTATCTTCAGAAGCAGAAGGGGATGGAGTTGAAGGAGTGAGTGAGGGGTTTGGTGCTTTGTATCTCTGAGCCAAAAGATGAGTAATAAGGTAGCAGACCTTCAACCTTGCCCTTGCTGTGAAAGAGAAAGCAACAATCAAAACTGACAAGTGTCAATCTGTCTATGGTAGGCAACTGGAAGAAAGGTTAAGCGAAAGACTTGTTGCACAGACTTCCATTTTGTCACAGAGTAACTTAGGTTTTGGTTTTGGTTTTTTAATCCTCCAGTAACTTTAGCGCAGTTTTATAGTAGCCCTTTTCATAACTTCAATCCAACATAGAGTGAATAACGAACATCTCTGATCTTCAGAGGAGGCTTTTATTCATAACCATTGCCAGGGGAACTTCAATATGTGGCAACAAAGGATGGAGCTTTTTCTGTAGCGGTGCCCCATCTGCAGAATATGGGTATGAATGACAGTACCATTACAATCTTTTTGACACCGAATCAAAATACACATATTCTTTTCACGAATGTATGCATATTAGTTACAGTTTCCTCTCATATGTGCATTTTTGTACGCATTGTTTTAGTTGGAGAGCTGCATCACACAAAATCCAGAGACCTGCCAATTCTGAAGCATAGCTCTGGCTCGGTTCGTGTATTGGCTAGAGATTGTGAATTATAGCTAGATCTTTATTAAAATGAAAACAAAATCAAATTTCCTTCCCATCCCTATCACCCTGGTATCTCTGCAGATGAAGTGTGATCGATAAGGATTTCAAATAAATAAGTGAATATACCGAGTGTTTGCTAAGTCAACTGGGTGTGGCTGGTGGAGGGGGGCCAATACCAGCCTCCTGACAGCCACGTGCTAACTGCTTGCCAAGATAATGCAGGATGGGGCGGGGTAGCAGCTAGGTCAAGGTGGGACAACCATATCAGTGGAGCCAATCCAGCACTCACACTGCCCTGATCTCCCCCAACTCCACTTGGGCAAGTGGCAGTGCTGCTGCTGTTGTGAGATCTGCTCTGCAGCACCCCCACTGGACTGTCGCTCTTACATTCAGCTGAAAGTATTAAGGGGACTCCTACATGAGCACAGCTATATGTATATAGAGGCCCCTTTTAACTCAGTGGCAGAGAATCTGCTTTGCATGCCGAAGGTCCCAGGATCTCTCCCTTCCATCTCCAGATAGGACTTGGAGTGTTGCTACTTTAAGGGTAATTGTCCTTAGCATGAAGAATGCCCCCCCCCCCGAGCTTGTGTACACATTATCATTTTGCCCATATGAAGAAAGATTATCCTACTATGGACTGAAGAAGACTATATTACTGGAGCATTTTTTGAAAACAACAACTCCTATGTCCTTGTATAAGAATGAGTGATAGAAATGGGATTGCTGACAAATTCTTGGCCTGTGGTGAAGAAAATCAAATGCTTTAACCGTAAGACTCATGCTTCCATTTAAGCTGTTTTTAACCTAGTTATTTTATTATTTCATTGATACAGTTCATTGTTCTTTTGATGTTCCTTGTATACCGTTAGCCACTTCAAGCATCTCTCTTAGAAAGCCAAGCAAGACATATATTTTTTAGTATGAATAAATAAAAATATATACATAATGTTGCTGTTTTTCTGCACCCTTAACATTTATTTAGGCAAGGGTAAGTGTTTGACTTTGCCGGGATGACGTTTTTTAACTCTGGAATCACTTCTAGATAATCAGTTTGTTCAACTTTTGTCCTGTTTTATTAGCACAAAATTTGTGGGGGCATTATGCACCGTTGCCATCAAGTGGGACCTATCCCACAGATTCTAGTGGTTTCCCCCACTGCTCTCCTTACTGTAAAAGCCAGCAAGAATGCTGTAGCACTATTCCTGATTATTGCAATGCACCTACTTTCTGGAAGGTGGCTTATGAAGGTGCAGTTTGTTGCACAAAGGACATATACCAGCATGCACTTGAACGGGTGAGAGATTTGTGCCATAGTGCTGACTGTGTGTGTGTGTGTGTGTGTACTGGAAACTTTGGTGGTTTTTAACAGAAATGGAAAAGTCCAGAAATATAACCTATCATTCTAAAGTGCCTGCACCATTTTTAACAGAAATACTATGTTAATACACCCAGTTTCTAAACAATACTTTTCACTACAGGGTCCACCGTTCCAGTGTATCATGCCATTGCTGGTGATAGGAAGAATTTGGTCCTGTTTCATTCTATCAAATTATCTTTTAGCAAGGTTGTGCTTGACACTGAATACCAAGGATTTTCTTTGCCAGCGTGCAGAAAGACAAATGGCCTTTCGCCTTTCCTCTTATGTCAAGGATATTGCAATATATTTTTGGCTACTTTGGGCAATCTACTGTAAAGGTATTTGTGTGCCTGACCAGCTTCTACAAGGCACTTTGCTAGTCACCATGCTGCTTCTCTGTGTTCAAGCCACATTGTAATTAAGACGTAAAATTCAGCATTACCAGGTGTCAGGAGGATATCTGTGGAACACAGCTGCAAGATTGACGTGTATAGTGCACTGATATGTTGTGACTTGGCAAGCCTTCCTAACAGAGCATTGTTTTGTCCAGCTTGTCCTCCTAATTGGAACGTGAAAATATGGTGCATGGATTCTGAATTTCCACACAGTCAGGCCCTTCTAAATCACTCTGGCACAGAGTGCAAAGTAGACTTCAGGTAAATATTAATTCCATTTCTATTAACCTGAACGCTTCTTTTACCTACTGAACAGGCGCAAAGAGACCTCGGTTGTACAAATGACAAGTCACCAGATGCACAACCAGGTTTTTCCTTGCAGATTTGAATTTGAGTGACCTTCAACCTAGATTAACATCCTTAACTTTCCCCTCACCCTGTGTTATTGTGTGAATATGAACAAGTTATGTGGCTGCATCAGAGACATGTTGAGGAGTAATGCATTTAATCATACATCTGCTCCCATTTAAACTTTAATGGGATGTGTGCAGATATATCCTTCTGGGAAAGGAAGGGCTTATATGTCAACAGATGGGACTCCCAATTTTGAGGAAGCTCCCACTGTGCTAACTCTGTGGGTTTTTTAAAATAACAATTTATTAAATTTTCAAATATAACAGCAGAAAGAGAAAAAAAAACTTCCACAAATTTTTAAAACCATAATTTTGATTGCCTGCCCTCCCCTCCCTCCTCTGCTAACTCTGCATGAACCTGAAGGGTGAGGAATCGAGTTTCAAATATCTCCTCCCCTCCGCTGCACCTCCTCTCACACTGTCCAGAATCTCCCAACACCTGGAGCATCTCTGATGCTCCACAGAGCAAAATTTCAAGAGGGCTTTGGAAATTGTCAGTTGAGTTCTACCCAAGACAAGTATGGTTTATGTGCGGAGGTAATATTCCACATTTGTGCATGAGCTTGTTTTCCATTTGGCTTTGGTTTCCATTTAAAGCTTTTAAAAATCATATACATAGACAAAACTAGTGGACCATGTCAACATTCTTTTGACGTTTATTGTCCTTTTCTATTTGTAGTCAGCCTAGGGGAGAATTCTCCACATTCACTTCATATGTCATGCTAGGTGAAATTTGGCAGCAATTCTACACTCTATGACAGGTGTAGTCAGTGTGAGGGGCAGTCAGTTTGGTGCTCTCAATATCTTGTTGGACTCCAAATCCCATAAGCCCCAGCCAGTACTGCCAATGGTTTGAGATGGTGTGTGCTGCAGTCCAGAACTTCTGAAGGGAACCTTATTGGCTCCCTCTACTCTGTGACTTGCCAGTTTGTGGCAGTTGGTCAGCCATCTTACTTGCATGCATAACAAAGATCCACTGAAACATCAGAAGTCCTTCTATTTCTTTATTTAGATCATTTATACCACTTAACCTTTTCCCCCCAAAAATGTATTGCTAAGCAGTTTACAAATACCATGTAATATTACAAATAAAAATCAGAATACAAAAAAAAAAAAAAAACCATTACTAAAACAAGTCCATCACATAAAAACACAGTCAGAAAATCAACAGGATAACCTGTTCATCTTGGATGATAAAAAGAAAAGAAAAAAGAATCTAGATCCATTTCAGTCAGGGGTTATGGCCAATTTTGGCATGGAAACTGCCTTGATAGCCCTGTTTGACAATATCTGTTGGGAGAACGATGGTGCAGAATGATCCTGTTGATCTCTCAGCAACTTTCCATCATACTATCAATCATAGCATCCACCGGAAGTGGTTGTCTGAATTGGAACAGGGTGGCACTGCTTTGTGATGGTTCCAGTTTTATTTGGATTGCTGCCTCCAGAGAGCAGTGTTTCGAGGATTTTGTTTTATCTTGTGGAGCCTTCAAAGCGGTATTTCATAGGGATCAATATTATCCTCCATGCTGTTTAATATCTACATGAAGCTGCCGAGTAGGGTTATCTGGCTATTTGGAGTGTCACCAATATGCTTGTTTGCTGCCATTATTTGCATGCTGCCCAACAAAAGATCTTGCAATAAATAAAAAATTAGGATTAAAAAAAAAAAAAGATACAAAACTGTGAAATAGATCAAAGCAGGTGTCAACACTGATGGCATTCTTTACTGTTTAAATTTTAAGCCTTAACATTTTTTGAGCCTTAAAAATGATAGAAGAAGAGAAGAGTTTTGGATTTGATATCCCGCTTTACCACTACCCGAAGGAGTCTCAAAGTGGCTAACATTCTCCTTTCCCTTCCTCCCTCACAACAAACACTCTGTGAGGTGAGTGGGGCTGAGAGACTTCAGAGAAGTGTGACTAGCCCAAGGTCACCCAGCAGCTGCATGTGGAGGAGTGGAGACACGAACCCGATTCCCCAGATTACGAGTCTACTGCTCTTAACCACTACACCGCACTGGCAAAGCTGCTAACGACACAAGTTTTTACCAGATACAGGGGATCCCCATATGTGTGCAGTCCACATATGCATTTCTCACTTGCACGTGTCCAAAAAAACTGTGCCAAAAGGAGCAGGACGGGACAGGGGAATCCCTATTTACACACACCCTGCAATGGAACTCCAGTGTAAGTGGCTCCCACAGGGGAGCCACAAAAAGAATGTGGTTAGTCAAGGGTGCCGTGGGCTCAAAAAGACTGAAAACTACTGGAGTTACTGCCTGTTACTCCATAAGGGAAAACCTACAAAAAATGTTGCACCATTGGTACCTGACGCCGCATAAACTTTCCAAAACGTACAAAAACATACCAGATGTCTGTTGGAGATACGGTGAAACAAAAGGTACCATGTTTCATATATGGTGGACCAGTGGCGTAGCGTGGGTTGTCAGCACCCGGGGCAAGGCAAGTAATTTGCACCCTCTAACCCGTGGATTTGCGCCCCCTAACCTGTGGATTTGCCCTAACCCCAGATGTTGCGCCCGGTGCGGCCGGCCCCCCCTGCACCCCCCATGCTACGCCACTGTGGTGGACATGTAAGAAGGTTGAAGGGTTTTGGAATGATATACATTTAGAATTAAAAATAATGTTAAAGGTAAACTTCCCTAAGAAAGCTGAAGTGTTCCTTCTGGGTATTACAAGGGTAAAAGGAAAATGTTTTTGTATGCAACTGCAGCCCCAAGGGTGCTTCTCACGACATATTGGAAAAATGACAAACTTCCTACCAGGGCTGAATGGCTACTTAAACTGACAGAATATGCGGAATTAGCCTCTCTCTCGGAAAGAATTAGAAATGTCTAGACAGGAGTTCATTCTAAAGTGGGATAAATTTAAGAATTACTTAAAAAATACCTGTGATCTAAACACAGTAACTGCCTTTGAATGATTTCTGTAAATAATATACTTGATGAGAAATGTTATTGAAATAGAAAAGAAAATCTATGTAAAACAATAATGATAAATCAAAGTACAGATGTTTAATATAAAAGGAGATATGGAGAGGATGGGAAGTCATAGATTGGTATAGAAAACACACAGTTGAAATTGCAAGTATCTTTTGCGAACACTGATATCATCATCAGACTGATCGAGATGAAGATGGCTATGTGTTGTATATTGATGAAAATGAACAATAAAGCACTCTAAAATAAATAAATAAAAAACTACTGGAGTAGACCATTCTTAATTCCCTACTGATTTCCCATCCAACCCCACCCTTATGATTTATCTCACCATATAATGTTGTACATTTTATAGAGGTCTAAGCTAAACCTTAACCCAGAAAATCTCTGTCCAGGTGTGACCAGCAACATACAGCTCTGCAATGCACGGACAGAGCTAACGTTCTTTTATCTATAAATCTTTCTCATTCCTGGACAGCATACTGTGCTCTTTAGGCAACATAATAATGCTGAGGTTTCTGAGGCATTGCTGGGGGGAAAAAAATCTAGGTCTTGCTGATGCATCATTAAAAATTACATAAAATACTGTGTGGAACTCTGAAATGTGCTCACCTAAGCAAAACTCACTCATAGCCATTGCTTTCCCTAGCCTGAACCAATCAATACCCAGCACCTTACACAATCTGTAAATAATAAATTACCACAGGATGACTGGAAATCAACAGCAGTGTGGCCTTGTCTTTGTGCCTTTCCTGACTATTTTACGAGGCGATGTCTTAAGGTGTCTTAGTCACTTCAAACTCCTCTTCAATGACCCTGCATTTCCTTGATGGAGCTAATGCCATTTTTCACAATGAGCCAAACTCCCATTTAGGGTGCCAGTGCAATTTCAAAAGGAAACCATACCTAGCAAGTCCCTCTGTGTCTTTCAATTCCTTTGGGTGGTGTGGTCTGCCACATTTAGTTAGGGGTCCGTCACTCCATTTTCGTCATGTACCAAGCTGCTCCAGAAAAGGTATAGTGAATTGTCTGTCTGTCTTCCCTCCTGGAATCTCAATTTCAAAGCTAATCAACCTTGTTCCCAGGAAGAGGTGATTACCCGGCTCTGGTACATAAGGTCACTTAGGCCTTACCCAGCTCTGATTGGGGTTTCACAGATCTTTTCTATGGCAATCTCTCTTTGACTTGTAAGATATTGCTTCATTCATATCACACTATTTGTTCAATCCTGAAAGGTTTCATTTTAAAAAGAAAAATAGATGTGTATCTTTGAAATCTGTCTGATGATACTTGATTTAAAAGGTGGGCTTTTCCGGGGCTGGAGAGCCTACAAACCAGTAAGGATGTGGCTATTTTGGGATGTTATGCACTGACTAAAACAAAATCATTTCAGAGCTCGTAAAAGCCTTGAAACCTACTTGAGCAAACAGAAACTCAAGGGTTTTTTTTGGGGGGGGGGTCCTGCTTCCTTTTCATAGGAAACTACTTTTACTCAGAGTTTGCCCAGTACTGTCCTCATCCTTTTTAAAGGAACCTTCATATCTAGATTAGCAGGAGACTTTGGAGCCTGGGCTACAATACAGTGGGCTAGGATGCCAGGTAATGGAGAAATAATTCTTGCTACCGGATTCAAAACATGGGGCAATTTGGGAATGACTTCTTGATCCATATGCAAATGTAAAAAAAAAAAGCAGCGATATAAAAAAGGGTTAAGAAAAAATAACAAAAACCCCAACAACTTAATTATTTGATCTACGCACTTACAGCAATATTGTGTGTGTTTGCATTTACTCAACACATTTTTGTACCCAAAAGGCAGGGCTGCATCAAATGTTACAGGGCAAAAGAAATACATTCAGAAGGATTAAATGTCTTCACTCCATCCCCCCCCCCCCCCAAAAGCTAGGAATGATGTCCTGGTAGACTAGATGGACTGGTGGACTAGTTGAGGGCCAATAAACTGTGTTTAAATCCTGGGAAGACAAAGGCTCTTTAGGTGAGTGGTTCCCATGGTCAAGAAACTGGCAAGTTACCTGCTCTGGATAGGGTTGCACTTCTTCTGAAGTAGCACTGGCTATCACTGGCTGGGCATGACAGGCACTGGGTAAGGATCCCCAGGATTGGAAGGGACTCTCACCAGCCCAGCCCAGCCCAGCCCTGCTGTCATTTATTGCCATCCACTTTTCTCCCCAGATGCTTTTCAGTGGTGGACAGTAGTGGAGTTGCTTTTGAAAGGGAGCCTAGCTCAGCTCTCATCTGTGGTGGTTGCCTACCATTTTAAGCTTCCCAAAATGTAATGCCCTAGTCTGAAGATATATAACATTTATTGATTTCTTATATCTACAGTATAGTCTGGGTAGACACTGTGTTAAGCCTCATATCTATCTGTCATCTGTCTAGCTATCTATCATCTATCAATCCAGCTATCTAGTTATCATCTATATCTATCTATCTATCTATCATCTATCTATATCTATCCATCTATATCTATCATCTATCTATCATCTATCATCTATCTATCTATCATCTATCTATCTCTCTCTCTATCTATCTATCTATCTATCATCTATCTATCTATCTATCTATCTATCTATCTATCTATCATCTATCATCTATCTATCTATATCTATCATCTATCTATCTACTGTATCATCTATCATCTATCTATCATCTATCTATATCTATCTATCATCTATCTATCTATCTATCTATCTATCTATCTATCTATCTATCTATCTATCTATCATCAGTGTCAGCTCTGACTGGGGGCCCTTTACCCAGTCATTAACCATGGTTTTCTCCTCCCAAAGAGAGCTTTGCAAAAACTGCTTGTGTCTAGTTTTTAAGCTTCCTTCCTGAATTCCTGGAAAAAGAAAAAAAACCCAACCAAACCCTGTAAGTTTTGAGAACATCCCAAAGTTATGCGGAAGTGTTGCTTTCAGTATTACCTTTTAAAGTTTTGAGGTTTTTTTTTTTTATAATATTTTTTATTGCGTTTCTTTTCATAGTTTTGTACATTTCAAATTATACAGAAAGGATCAAATGCAAGAAACATTTTTTTGGTTTTTTTTTAACATTGGACTTCCCCACACCTTCCAAAGCTGCGTTCTTTGTAATAACATTATCAGCAATTTGTTACCTTATTTCAAACCTTGTTACAACTTTCAATTATTATGTCTCCACATTCAATATGTTGTATCTCACTTTTGATACCTTTAAAATAAACATAATATGTTTAGTTCACTTGTCTTCTTTTCTCATTTGTAACTTATTTTACCATTTGCTTAATCATATTTGCTAAAGCATAACATTTTCAATAACATGCACTATCTTAAGATTCATACAACTTATAATATTTTTGCAGATAATCTTTAAATTTTTTCCAATCACCCTCAACTGATTCTTCATCCAAATCTCGGATTCTGCCGGTCATTTCAGCTAATTCCATGTAGTCCATCAACTGCGTCTGCCATTCCTCCAACGTGGGTAAATCTTGTGTCTTCCAGTTCTTTGCGATGAGAATTCTTGCTGCTGTGGTAGCATACATAAACAACGTTCTATCTTTCTTTGACACTTTCTGGTCCACCATGCCCAGCAGGAAGGCCTCTGGTTTCTTAGGGAAGGTATACCTAAATACCTTTTTCAGTTCATTGTAAATCATTTCCCAGAAGGCCTTCACTTTTGGGCAGGTCCACCAGAGATGAAAAAATGTCCCTTCTGCCTCCTTGCATTTCCAACATTTATTATCAGACAGATGATATATCTTAGCTAGCTTGACTGGGGTCATGTACCACCGGTATATCATTTTCATAATATTTTCTTTCAGGGCACTACATGCCGTGAATTTTATTCCGGTGTTCCATAACCTTTCCCAGTCTTCAAACATAATGTTATGCCCCACATCCTGTGCCCATTTTATCATGGCAGATTTAACTGTCTCATCCTGTGTGTTCCACTTAAGCAGCAAGTTATACATTCTCGATAGTATCTTAGTTTTTGGTTCTAATAGTTCTGTTTCCAATTTCGATTTTTCCACCTGGAAACCAACTTTTTTATCCATCTTAAAAACCTCTTGAATTTGAGCATAATGTAGCCAGTCTCGCACCTTATTTTTTAGTTTGTCTTGGCTCTGCAGCTTCCAATTGTCTCCATTTTTTTCAATTATTTCCCAATATTTCGGCCTTAAAGTTTTGAGTTTTGTTCTGTTTAAAATTTTGCACTGTAGTTATGTTTTTCTTTGCTTGTAAGTCACTTTAGACGGACCTTTGCCCAGAAAAGCAGCCTAAAAGCATTTTAAATAAACTACTTTAAATACACATGTATAAACTCTGAGTCAGACCATGTCTGTTCAAATCCTGACCCAACTATGAGTAGCATTAGTAAAGCCATGGCTCTCCCAGACTGCCTCCCCATTATATGAAATAATAATACTGACTTCTTTACAGAGCTGTTGTGTGGAATTCTGGGTAGTACATGAAGCTCTTTGAACACTTGAGATGCATTGTACAAATGATATTCTATGGCACTTGTGCTCCAAAATAATTTACTAGATGGGCATGTTGACCAGTGTGCTACCATAAAATCTAACTGGAGTCCAGAATTTGCTTCGCATCGTACTTTTAATGCAATCTTGATTTTTTGTGTGTGTTTTTTTACATATATTTATTCACCATGAATCATAATTAGCACTGCAGGAGCATCAGTCAGTGTACGCCCAGTGAAATCTGTACACCAGGAGCTGATAAATCGGAAGATAGAGAGGAAAGTTTACGAATTCTGCAAGCTCTCTTTTTTTCTCCCAATGATCCCCTAAGCTGTTGAAAGTAAGATACACAATTAAAGATTCATGAGAGCTCAACCTATATTCATTTTCTTGGCGTTTCTGTTCTTATTAAGGCTACTTTGAATGAAAAATATATGGATCTGCAGCTGGGTTTGTGCTACTGCACTCAAGTTCATTGAAATGAATGGAACTGACTTTGGAACACTGGTTGTTAGATTTCAAATGTATTGTTTTTAATGAAAGTTGTAAGTGGATGGAATCAACACACCACACACACACACACACACACACACACACACACACACACACTTTTATTTAGACCTTTACCCTACTGTGAAATAATCATGCATCTATCTTATCATCTATCTATCTATCTATCTATCTATCTATCTATCTATCATCTATCTATCTATCTATCATCTAATCCTATGAGACATGTAGAACAAAAAGGTAATAAAATCCAATGATTTTTACATGACCCATTTTTGGACACACGCACAATGGTAAGAATAGGTAATTATAATATGGTATTTCACTCCAGGAAGAGAAGAATAGAAACCAAAGAAGAGAAGGCATCATTGGAAAAAGGAGGGGGGGGGGAGAGAGAGGGAGATGAAATCCCAAAAGTGAACAAAAATAATTGTTTGGATCAATATGAAAGTTAGAATCATTTGTTCAGCAATACAAGAGAGAGTGAGAGTGTGTGCAAACAAATGGATATATATCAAGCATTGGGCTTGATTCAGACCCAAGTGCTGCACCTACTGCTAGCTACCCCCCACCAACCTTCTGTCAACGCAGCAATGGCCCATCCCACACAGGACTGTGGTGGAAGAAGAAGAAGAAGAAGAAGAAGAAGAAGAAGAAGAAGAAGAAGAAGAAGAAGAAGAAGAAGAAGAAGAATGTTTAACTGGAAAGATGGAGATTGGTAAAGTTATGGATTTGATATCCCGCTTTATCACTACCCGAAGGAGTCTCAAAGTGGCTAATATTCTCCTTTCCCTTCCTCCCCCACAACAAACACTCTGTGAGGTGAGTGAGGCTGAGAGACTTCAAATAAGTGTGACTAGCCCAAGGTCACCCAGCAGCTGCATGTGGAGGAGCGGAGACGCGAACCCGGTTCCCCAGATTACGAGACTACCGCTCTTAACCACTACACCACACTGGCTCACTGGAAGGGCTGATTGATCCCTAAAAATAGAAACTAGAAATTTTTTCTGACTAGAAAAAATAATAATTGTTAAAGCAATCATGCAGTATAATAATACAAACCAATCAGTATTGTGCCAAAACCTGTTCTCCAATTTCTCAAAATTTTTCTCCCTCTGCAAAAAACAGAACCTTCCAGTTTTCTTCCTTATCCTCCTGTTACCTTACAATTACTGTTAGAGTTTTGAGGGGGGGGGGCAGGGTTGAGCTTACCTTAGCAATGCAAGGTGTCTGAGCCTGGTGGTGTGTGTGTGTTTTCTTTGCACTAAACATTCCTTCCCAGCTACCCATGTGTCCTAATATGAAAAAGACCCATGGGACGAATTGCTCCCTAAAGTCTTGCCCTGTGCTTTAATTGGTGCAGGAAGTCAGAGAAGCTTGCCCGGAACATCTTAAACATACGTGGATTTTGTTTTGTTTTGTTTGTAAAGGAAATCCTTCCTTTTATTGTACAGATTTATTTAAAAGTAAAAATGAAAGAAACAAAGAAACAAGAACCTTTACTGCACCTGGGAAAGCTGCAGAATACAAACGACCCATGAGATGATGTGCAGAATAAAAGGCACCCCTCAAACCCATTGACCACCTTAAAAGCAAGGCAAGCACAACAAAACCCAACCCATGACAACTTCCCCCATATGGTGTCTTCTCCTTGTTAATTTTCAAATGCAATTTCTTTTCTCCTTGATGGAGAACCATAAATAAAAAGACATAGAAATGTTCAGCACAGGATTAAATAGGACAATAGCTTTTGCAACCGTTATATGGGTACCGAAACTATGCAGATACTCCTCAATGCAAGTAGAACGAAAGAAAAAAATAAGTTTAGAAACACTTGCCTAATGCCACTAGAGTGAGATACTGACCTTTAAAACCACTCTTTCAAATATGCAGGAACTGTTAATTTCTCTGCAGACTCAACGTCAGCTGCTGTTTATTGTAATCACGTTTAACATTTTCATTTTATTTTTTAGAGTTGTTTTCTGAACAGTATGATTCTTCCACCCCCCCACCCCCTCCAGTGCATCTTTAATGTTTGTTCATTTGGAAAGAAACCTTCTGCAAGGTTCAAATGTATCCCACCATTGCATCTGCGTGACGAGAGATTGACATTTGTATATAGATTAAACAGCAACAACAGAGGCGAGCAGAATACAGGATTTCTATAGAATTTAATTCAATATTGACGGAGGTACAGACCGAAGTGTCAATTACATAGATGTGCACTACAGTGACCACGTTCACGTGATGCATTTAAAGCACTATGGTGCTGCTTTAAATAGTCATAGCTTCGCCTCCTAATAACCTGGGAGCTGTAGTTTGGAAAGGTGCTGAGAGTTGTTTGGAGATTCCTATCCCACCAAAGCTACAATTCCCAAAGTAGTTTAATAATCAAGCCCCCCTCCCAGGAACCCTTTGAATTGTAGCTCTGGGAAAAGAGGAGTCTCCTAACAGCTCTCAGCACCTTTAACAAATTACAGCTCCCAGGATTCTTTGGGGAAAGTTGGTACTGTTAAAATGGCATCATAATCCTTTGAACGTGGGCAATTTCAAGCATTTTTTAAAAAACTAGATGTATAAAAAGGGTTGCGTGTAATGTTAGTCATACTCAGGCACAGAGCCCATGAAATTAACTGGGATGACTAACTTAGGTCCATTAAGTTCAGTTGAACTACTCTAAATAAAGCTTAGTTGGATGACCAGCCTGGATAGCTCAGTTGGTTAGAGCATGGTGCTGATAATGTCAAGGTTGCAGGTTTGATCCCTGTATGGGACAACTGCATATTCCTGCATTGCAGGGGGTTGGACTAGATCAGGCATAGGCAAACTCGGCCCTCCAGATGTTTTGGGACTACAACTCCCATCATCCCTGACCACTGGTCCCTGTTAGCTAGGGATGATGGGAGTTGGCGTCACAAAACATCAGGGGGGCCGAGTTTGCCTATGCCTGCACTAGATGATCCACAGGGTCCATTTCAACTCTACAATTTTATGCTTCTAACCCATACTTTCTAAAATGCCTGTAAAGAATGAAAGGACTGAGCAAAAGATGCCATTGCTTCTAATTTCTATCCCTCCCCCAACCTGACTGTCTGTTGATTATATCCCTAAGTAAATTATAGGAATAGTGGAAACCAACATTAAATCAGTATAATACCGAGCATCTAACAGGAGTATATTTGTTATGCAAGCGGGTAGAGAAAGAAAGTATTTTCTATTGCCACAAAAACCAAATCATCTAATGATCATTTTAACCTTCATCAACTGTCTATCACATAGCTGAAATATTATCTGGGGGAAATGAGATGATGAAACATGAAAGGCAGAGAAGCAGGAACAGACTGAGAAGCGAGAACTGAACAGAATGAGTGGCACATTTTCTGCACAAGCATCAGGGTAAGGTTGGAACTATCTGTACATCAGCTGTTGCTGCATCTGTGTTCCCATATTTCATGATTCTTATGTCATGCAAAAGAAACATTAACTCTAGGATCAGTGATTCAAAGAGTGTGAAAGGCAAAAATCAAAAGCATTTTGGAGACACTGCGGCAAGCAATTAATGCTTTCATTCCAGAAGTCGTTCTGCTGTCTAGACCCAGAAGAATAAGAGCACATGGGATAAGTATGGAGGCTGCTATTGTTTGGTGTGTGTTTATATACATTCACACACTTACATTGGTCTGCATATATAGAACAAGCCCATTTTGGAATGGAATGGAACTTGCATCTTGTTGATCTTTGCACCTTATTTTCATTCACATTTGCAAAGGTTAAATGATATAATGTATGCAGAATATTGTTTTATGCTCCCTAATTTCCTAAGCAGTTGCAAGTTCTAGAGTAGCTTCATTTGGATCAAATTTTTTAAAAAATCCTTCCAGTAGCACCTTAAAGGTAAAGGTAAAGGGACCCCTTACCATTAGGTCCAGTCATGACCGACTCTGGGGTTGCAGCGCTCATCTCGCTTTATTGGCCGAGGGAGCTGGCGTACAGCTTCCGGGTCATGTGGCCGGCATGACTAAGCCGCTTCTGGCGAACCAGAGCAGTGCACAGAAACGCCGATTACCTTCACACCAGAGATGTGCCTATTTATCTACTTGCACTTTGATGTGCTTTCAAACTGCTAGGTTAGCAGGAGCAGGGACCAAGCAATGGGAGCTCACCCCGTTGCGGGGATTCGAACCGCCGACCTTCTGATCGGCAAGTCCTAGGCTCTGTGGTTTAACCCACAGCGCCACCCACGTCCCAATAGCACCTTAGAGACCAACTAAGTTTGTTATTGGTATGAGCTTTTGTGTGCATGCACACTTCTTCATTTGGATCAGTTTACTTTTGGGCAAAGAGTAAGGAGTCACTGGCTAATGGATGATTGTGTCTGGTTGCTGGTGTTTAAGCAAGACAGTCCAGTTGCCTTCTGTACCTGGAGAGTGGGTGGGTGGGTGGGTGGATATAATTTTGTCCCTTGCCTCACACTTGCCTCTTCATGGAATGTCTTGGTCCCATCCCAACAGGGAGCTACAATTCATAGGTGCAATTCCCCCCTTTGGCTCCATGCAAACAGATTTTCCTTTGGTCTTTCAGCACCAACTCATTTTAAGATTGGGCAAACATTAACAATTAGGATAGTCACTAAGGAGGTGGTAGTTTTCCCTATTTTGTTTAATTTGATTAGAAATAATATTGTAAGTAATACTGACACACTCTGTAGAGGGCCGGATTTGACAGGTGAAGGATGCAGGTGCAAAAGGAAAAAAACTGGAGGCCTATGGGCATTGTGGTTCATTTCGGAATCATTGTGAGGCAATTGTACATCTGCAAGAAAGGAGAAAGAAGGAAGTCCTACCATTCAGGAATAAACAGCTTGAATAAACAATGTCACAGTTTGGCTCTGTGAAGGATACATTAATTTAGGGTTGTAGCCCTTAAGAGTAGACCCATTGAAATTAATGGACCTGAATTAGTTGTGTTCATTAATTCTAATGGGTCTCTCTCTCAGTATAACTAACAGTGGATACTTAATGCTTAGCTTTTACAAGCAGAACAGCCTACAAAGCCTGATGCTCCAGGGAGGTTTCTTTCTGGATTTACTTGTAGTAAAATGTAAACAGAGGTATTATTATTTATTAAATTTCTATGCCGCCCTTCATCTGAGGTTCACAGGGTGGTTTACAATATAAAAACACAAAAAACACATGCATAACATAGTAGCAAACAAAAACAATACCTTCACCCACCCAAAATTTAAAAGGCCAGAGATTGTTTTATTAACCAAAAGCCTGGGAGAAGAGCCATTCTCTGCAGCTCAAGATGAGCAAGCTATATAAAAGGTTAGCTGTCATAGCTAAGAGTTTAAAAAGCTGCATCTTTTAAAAGTTTGATGTAACATTGAGCCCAGGCTCAAGACCTGTGGAGGGAGAGGATTGGGTTGAAAGGCTCAGGGCAAGAGAGGATGTTTGCATGGAAGTTAAAGCTGGTGCCTTGATGTACAATGTTGTGGTTTTGGTGCGTGAGTAAATTTGCAAGTGCCTTGAAAAATCTCTCTGTCTCTTGCTCCCTCTCTAATTGAATCAATACTGTGTTGGCTACAACTACTTAATCAAAAAACCAGCTTTCCCCCCTTAAAAAAACAAAAGCAAAACAAACTATGTATATAATGCAGGAATGGGGAATAAGGCTTTCAAAATGGTGTTAGCTTCCAACTCCCATTAGCCCTAGCCAATATGACCACGAATCAAATGGAATGCTAAAGCTTTCTCATCCCTAACATAATTGATGCTGTTATGAGTTTGGGGTGGGCTGTATCCCGAGACCCTTCTCACCCCTGGATCCAATGTTAAAATATGTAATATAAACCAGGCTATCTTCCTGGTGAGGTGATTGCCCGAGTGATGGGAAATTAAGGGGAACCGAGGAAGGTACGAGATGACAACTTGCAGGCAGTTAGAAAGCCAAGCTAGAGTTGAGGTCAAAGAGATGCAGTGATGTGAGCTAGAAGCAAATCAGCAAGCTGGAAAATGTGAGAGACAGAGCAATGATTGATTTCTGTTTGAATCCAAGGCTGCAGCAATGAAAGAAGGAATATCCTCTTGGGATGCTCACGCTGTGAATGCCCCCATCGTAGGTTGCATGTATTTGTAAATAAACCATATATCATAAAGACACCATAGTCTCTGTTGTACCTTATTTTGAAGAAAACACAAACCCTGGCTCACCGACTGGAACCCCGGGAATCTCGCATTGCTCAGAGACTGGGGTGGTGTGCAGCATTCCTATATTGTATTGAGATCCAAGTCCGGTTGAGAAACATCTTTGAGAGAACCCTTTCCTTAATGGGGTTCAAACGAGACAGACAACCATAGCTCCATTGTAGCTGTGAATAACAATACAGGATGTATCAGCGGATAAATGCATCCTAGAACTGCAGAGTATGAAAAATTCTGCTCTAGTTTCATGATCTGTTCTATGGTGAAAGGTCGGGCAATTGTGAGAGACTTCAGATGCTCAAGACAAGGATATTCGTGCTCTCCATATTTCCTCCCATTGTTGTTTCCTTGTGGATCGGAATCCTCTTCATGGTTTAATTTGCTGCAACAAAGCAGGGCAGGCAGCTCACATTTTGCAGAGTTGCTGAAATATATGCAGCCAGTCTGGCTATTCAAGCTTGAAGTGACAGTAGATTTACCGTAATAAAAAAAAAAAGTGTTGATGCCTCCCTCTTGGAAAACCCTGACAACTGTCTATTAGGCTGCAGCAGGCAATGCATTGTGGAATACATGCTGTACTAATGGTACAGTATTCAAGTGTAGAAATGGTGCAATAGTGCTGATTTTCCACTATTCAGACCCCTGTTTCCCCAAACAACTTTATCTCAATTTTATATGGGTCAAGTATATCGCTCTTTGTCAAAGCAACAATGTATAAATATTACGCCTCTTTTTCTCGGTGTATGCAAGACCATGAGGTGAGGGGCTGAATGGCTTGTGTAAGCAGTTATTTGAAGATAAGCAATCAATTCTATATACTACTAGCAGGATCTTTAATTTAGAATTGGTCCTAGAAACATAAACAGGGCATAATTGTTCCAAGCATCATCAGCAAGGAACTCAGAATCTGTTTTCATTGTCGGGGCTGATAAATAAGCCATGGCCAAAACAGTCCAAACCCCCCCCCCCCCCCCATCCTTATAATTCAGCAGCATCACAGAGAACTCAGGAAACTGGCTTCAGGAAGGCAGGGAAATAAACGACATACTCCTTTCTCAAAGCCAGTTCTTGGTGGTGGAACCACCCAGGGTGATGACTTCACACAGCCCTGGAATTGAGAAGAGACTTGTTAACAGGCAGTTCGGAAATCTGATGGTGCAACACCTTCCTTGGCTAACCTTGGGAGCCTATGAGAAAGTTAGCAGCTCTGTGTTTTGCCACAGGAGGAAAGAGAAGAGTTGGAGCATTGGGGCATGTTATTTTAGGGGGTGGAACTTACTTTTTTGCAAATTTCTTCAGTGACGGGTCTTAAAAATAAGTTTTTGCCTGTGAGGAATCCAAGTCTGCTTTGTGACTGGACAACATTTAGCTTGGTAAATCTACATTTGACTACAAAGCACAAAAACTGCACTTGGAAAACCAAAGAAATTTTATTTTACCTTTTGAGAATGTTAGGGAATGCTATAAAAAGTACAGTCATAACTTTGTTTTGGAACGCCTTGTGACTTGAACGTTTTGGCTCCCAAATGCCGTTCCAGTTTGTGAACGCTATTTGGAAGCCGAATGTCTAACACGACTCCCACGGCTTCCGATTGAGTGCAGGAAGCTCCTGCAGCCAATCGGAAGCCGCACCTTGGTTTTCGAATGTTTTTGGAAGTCAAATAGACTTCCAGAATGGATTCCTTTTGAGAAGCAAGGTACAACTGCAGTTTTGCTGCATAAAACATATACTACTAAGCATACAATGTTACCTTGTAATCACAAAACAGCATTACAAAGTTAATAAGAAATCCAAACAAGTTCCATTATGTCTTGTTTGATTGGCTGGAAGCTGCACAGAGTGGCTGGGACAACTTAGAGAGAAATGGTGGGGTATAAGAAATAAATTGTTGTTGTTATTTGTACTAGGACATCAGCCGCTGACTTGCTTCTTGGCCTCATGTTTCTCATGTGTATACACCCTCCCTGCTGTCTCTGTAACTTGCTTCACACACCTCTTTATAAACTGAGCATGACAAGGACACTGGAAATTTCATGAGCTCATCAATGAACTTCTTTACTTCTGCTGTAATAAGTTTACTTGTCAAAGGAAGTACGTACCATCCACTCAGCCCAGTCAATCAGCTCCAACAGGGACAAAGCACTGGGGCTGATGGAAGGTGTCTTCTGGAACATGCAGAAAGATCTCCCAGTGTGTCATCGCAACTAGCACAATTACTTTGTTGGATACTGCCCATCAGGAATAAAAATATACCTAAAGGCAATTTAAAATACAATACAGATAGAGACTAGGATAAGAATTTTCCCTTCAGAGGCTTACTGGTAATTTGTGCCACTTTAGGCTATAGCCAGCTGGTGGAAGAATTGACCGAATGAACCTAATTAGGATAATTGTGTTTATATACATATTTGCAACGGCTAAAATACACATTCTCTGCTTTACAAAACTCCTCAGAACCACATGCATACAGGCCATTCCATTGGGACAACGTGACCCATCTTATAAAAGAGAATGGAAGCTCCTTTTTATGCAGCATTCTGGAAAATAGCTGCAGCAGATAAAATTGCTCCTAGAATCAAGTTGTCATTTCCATGCAGAGAACATTTTTGACAGAGGTATTAAGAGTTTCAGTTAGCAGAACAGGATATAATGGAAAAGACCTTGGAGGCTGGGACGGATTGGGTGGCAGGCCCATCAACACCCAGTACATATATCTCCTATAAAACTATCTGGGCCTTTCCTATTCAAGAATCAATTCATCTCCTAGATTTATTGGAAGAGCAGTTCTTATTGCAGCCAAAATCTTAAAATGCTGATGGAACATCAGAGCTCTGCAGATAATACATTGATTGAGAAGTCTCTGTACTGTGGCTGGAGGACCTTAATCTAATTAGTATCACCACAAAGCCTGTGTGGTTTTAATCAGACTCTGTAACCATCTCATCTGAGTTGAAGTCATCTATTGTGCACTGTATTTTACAGCTTTTGCCAGAGGCAAGCGGTATATTTTCCTTTTCAATCAAATAGTTTTCTTTTCCTCTTCATTGCGTGCAGTGCTTTTTTCCTAGAAAAATAGGTGCCGGTACTCACCATGAAGTTGCTTCAATAAGTGCCACATTTTAAAACAATGAAAAAAAGAGGTGCCGTTACTGCATACCCCTGATTACCCCCTTAAAAAGGCACTGGTTGAGCATACCATACTTTCTGTGAAGAGCCTTCCATTATTATTTTTTATCATTCTAGATTTATAGTAGTGTTTCCTTTGGAAACCTAAATCAAAGAACTGTGTCCTTTTCCAAGTTACTTTTAATGAACATGGGTTGTTTGTTTTTGGAGACTGAGGTTCAGAGATGAAACTCTTCTCTTTGATATTAGTACAATTCTTGAATCCGGTGGGATTTTGTTTATATTTGCTTGTTTCTTTTTTTAAAGAAAGAAAAAACTATAGAAAGAATCATGAAAGGAAAGAATTGGCACTAGCAAGAAGGTAAGGCTTTTCTGCAGTGCCATTGAACTCAGATTATTCAAATAATGTTCTGTGATCAAGGTTATAAAATAGAAGAGCAATAGCCCAAGGCAACCAGCGTGGCCCAGTAGTTCACAGCTTGACATCTGATCTTGAAAATCTGAGTAAAAATTCCAGCAGCCGTAGCCTTGGGGCACAACTAGACATGACAGTGGCTCAACCAATTCTCACTGAAGCAGCTGGGCGAGGTGGCATGTGGGATAGAAATTACTTGGTGGTGGTGGCCCCACATCTATGATACTTCATTCCAAGTGAGATCAGAGATCATTCCTACAGTTCTTTAAGGGGAACTTGCAAAATAACTGACTATCTGCTGCTTTGTGGGGTGATTTTAACTGGGCTACAGAAATTTCTGGTGCTGATTTCCTCCAATTATATATGAGGAAATTATATTGTTGTTTAAACATCACTGGTTGTTGAAAACCATGCATTTAAATCTTGTTATTGTTTGCTGTTCAATTTATGCGTGTGTGTGTGTTGCCTTGTGAGGACCCCCCTCCCCTCCCCAAGGCAGGTTATATGCATTTAAGTAAACAAGTAAATAAGATTAAGACTGCACAGGATTGCAGCCTGAAAGAGGGTGAAGTGGTATGGGTCACAGCTGAAGGCAATTTGCTTGGGCAGCCTTTGCTCAATTGTGCATGCAAACTATAGCTTTTTATTTTACTTTGCAAATAGGACTGAAGCCAAAAAACAGCAATGCTGATTTACACCACATGGAATCCCATTAAATGCACTGGCTTGCCTTGTACTTAAATCACCAGTGAATACATTTTGAGGTTTGCAAAAGCTGCGGTACAAGTCTTTGTATTGTTAAAGTTAAACTAGGTAGGGTGAGCTAATGTATGCCTCACAATTGATACCCACCTGTGTTTTGAAAATAATTCACGAAAGGGTGTGACAAACTCCTAAACCTGTGTTGTGCTGTGCTAAAGGAAATGAATAATGATTGTGGACCTGGATTTTTCCTCCCTCCCCCCCTTTACATGGGTATTGCTTATCTTTTTCTTTTTCTTTCTTTTATTTATGTCTCACCATGTTTAGTGCACCAATAATTATGATTATGGACTTGTCTGCATTTTGGAGCTAGCTCCTGAGGAAAAAAGCAAACTTCTTGTGAATCATTGCTGCCTAATTTGTTCAATGTCTTCCCCGTGATATATATCAGATTTTTCTCCAGAGACAACAGAACAAAAAAATATTCCTCAGGCAACTGGAAGGGGGCTTTGGCTGGCGCGTTTGATCAATCGATATTGCTGAAGGGAACAAGGGAAATAATAATCACCATCAAATAACCTTGTTTCCTATAAATAAAAGTGCTAATTAGCATTTTAATTGCAGGACTTCAGCGCTGTGAGTGGTGTGTGTTGCATTTGTTCTCAACAGCGAAGTTTTCTTTCATCTGAAATCTTCTACAAGTATCCTGGTGAATGACTTGGGTCTGCTTCTTCTATTACTTCTATGAACTCAGATATTATGCAGCTTGGTTCCAGTAACATATTCCAAGTTTTTGGTGTGTTTTTTTTTTTTGGGGGGGGGGTTAAGAAATGTTTTTGGCCGTACTTAGTATTTCTACACTGGTGTCATCTCCTGTTGTTAGTTTTATTCAAAGAGAAGAACTCTGCTGTCTAGCCCAGCATGCCTAGGGGAAATCTGCAAGCAGGACCTGACTGCAATAACACTCTTCCCACTTCTGATTCCCAGCAAATAGCCTTCAGAGTCATACTGGCTCTGACAGTGGAAGTAGAACATCACAGTTGTGGCTAGTAGCCACTTTTAGCCTTGTTATAGTTTTGTATTTTTATCTCGTGAATTACCCTGATATCTTCTGATAAACCTAAAGATATAAATCTAATCAAGCAAACAAATAATTATTGCTCTTGTAGCAGGAACCCCCCCCACCCCAATCATTCAGTTTGTACAAACTTCACACACACTCACACTCACACACTACATAAGCCACACTTCTGTTATAAATTCATAGAAAAATCAACCATACATCAGATTTGCACTGTTCCATTTTTATTTTACTCCATATGACAAGGACTATCAAAGGGGGGTGGCTTGGTTCTGGTCAGCCATAATCCCTTCACCATACCAGCACATCCACAGGAGCCCTGCCCAGTTGCTATGCCAACCCTGATGATCCCAGACAGAAGACAATCAAGATCACAAAGAACTTGCATATGGGAGTGGATTCAGCATGGACTGGAACAAAGGACAATGATCAGATCTTCCCTCAGGGGGCAGGAAACTGCGATTACCTTTTGTAGTCAGAAAATGACTCATGGGGAGGGGGAAAGGAGGAACCAGCCAGGTGACAGGACACTCAGGTTACCACCACAACTCCTCCCTCAACCCCTCCTTTCTGTGGTGTATGCATAATGTTTCTGTGGGTGGGCTTGAGCTACAGGAGGGGAATTTCAAAAGTTTTTATAAGACCTTGCACACCATTTTGTCTTTGTCTTTCCTCTCTCTTACAAGTGAGGGGAACACCCTGTTGCAACAGTTCAATAAAGGCCAAGCCTACAGGCTGCTGATTTGCTCCAATTTACTCTAGAATCATAGAATCATAGAGTTGGAAGAGACCACAAGGGCCATCGAGTCCAACCCCCTGCCAAGCAGGAAACACCATCAGAGCACTCCTGACATATGGTTGTCAAGCCTCTGCTTAAAGACCTCCAAAGAAGGAGACTCCACCACACTCCTTGGCAGCAAATTCCACTGTCGAACAGCTCTTACTGTCAGGAAGTTCTTCCTAATGTTTAGGTGGAATCTTCTTTCTTGTAGTTTGGATCCATTGCTCCGTGTCCGCTTCTCTGGAGCAGCAGAAAACAACCTTTCTCCCTCCTCTATGTGACATCCTTTTATATATTTGAACATGGCTATCATATCACCCCTTAACCTCCTCTTCTCCAGGCTAAACATGCCCAGCTCCCTTAGCCGTTCCTCATAAGGCATCATTTCCAGGCCTTTGACCATTTTGGTTGCCCTCCTCTGGACACGTTCCAGTTTGTCAGTGTCCTTCTTGAACTGTGGTGCCCAGAACTGGACACAGTACTCCAGGTGAGGTCTGACCAGAGCAGAATACAGTGGCACTATTACTTCCCTTGATCTAGATGCTATACTCCTATTGATGAGGCCCAGAATTGCATTGGCTTTTTTAGCTGCCGCGTCACACTGTTGGCTCATGTCAAGTTTGTGGTCAACCAAGACTCCTAGATCCTTTTCACATGTACTGCTCTCAAGCCAGGTGTCCCCCATCTTGTATTTGTGCCTCTCATTTTTTTTGCCCAACTGCAATACTTTACATTTCTCCCTGTTAAAATTCATCTTGTTTGTTTTGGCCCAGTTCTCTAATCTGTCAAGGTCGTTTTGAAGTGTGATCCTGTCCTCTGGGGTGTTAGCCACCCCTCCCAGTTTGGTGTCATCTGCAAATTTGATCAGGATGCCCTTGAGTCCATCATCCAAGTCGTTGATAAAGATGTTGAATAAGACCGGGCCCAAGACAGAACCCTGTGGCACCCCACTAGTCACTCTTCTCCAGGATGAAGAGGAACCATTGATGAGCACCCTTTGGGTTCGGTCAGTCAGCCAGTTACAAATCCACTGAGTGGTAGCATAGTCAAGACCGCATTTTACCAGCTTCTTTACAAGAATATCATGGGGCACCTTGTCAAATGCCTTGCTGAAATCAAGGTAGACTACATCCACTGCGTTCCCTTCATCTACCAGGCTTGTAATTCTGTCAAAAAACGAGATCAGGTTAGTCTGACATGACTTATTTTTCAGAAATCCATGCTGACTATTGGTGATCACAGCATTCCTTTCTAGGTGCTCACAGACTGTTTGCTTAATGATCTGCTCCAGAATCTTCCCTGGTATTGATGTCAGACTGACTGGGCGGTAATTATTTGGGTCCTCTCTTTTCCCCTTTTTGAAAATAGGGACAACATTTGCCCTCCTCCAGTCTGCCGGGACTTCGCCTGTTCTCCAGGAATTCTCAAAGATGACTGCCAGTGGTTCTGAAATCACATCTGCCAGTTCTTTTAATACTCTTGGATGCAGTTCATCTGGCCCTGGAGACTTGAATACATCTAGACTAGCCAAGTATTCTTGTACTATCTCCTTAGTTATTCTGGGCTGTGTTTCCTCTGCTGAATCATTTGCTCCAAATTCTTCATGTTGGGCATTGTTTTCTTTATCGGAGAAGACTGAGGCAAAGAAGGCATTGAGGAGTTCAGCCCTTTCTGTGTCCCCTGTTTGCATTTCACCATCTTCTCCTCTGAGTGACCCCACGGTTTCTTTGTTCTTCCTTTTGCTACGAACATACCCATAAAAGCCTTTTTTGTTGCTTTTAACCTCTCTAGCAAGCCTGAGTTCATTTTGTGCTTTAGCTTTTCTGACTTTGTGTCTACACGTGCTGGCTATTTGTTTGAATTCCTCTTTGGTGGTTTCCCCCCTTTTCCATTTTTTGTACACATCCTTTTTTAATCTTAACTCAGTTAAAAGTTCTTTAGATAGCCACCCTGGCTTCTTTAGGCACCTTCCATGTTTCCGTCTCATTGGTATTGCCTGAAGTTGTGCTTTTACTATCTCCCTCTTAACAAACTCCCAGCCATCTTGAACTCCCTTTCCTTTTAGTATTACTGTCCATGGGATCTCACCCAGCACTTCCCTAAGCTTTATGAAGTCGGCTTTCTTAAAGTCGAGAAATTGAGTCCTAATATGCTTGGCTGCTCCTTTCCGCTGTATAGTAAACTTCAGAAGAGCATGATCACTCGCGCCTAATGATCCTTCCACTTCTACCCCACTAACCAGGTCATCAACATTGGTTAGGACCAGATCTAAAATGGCTGTTCCTCTTGTTGCTTCTCCCACTTTCTGGACAATGAAGTTGTCTGCAAGGGCAGTGAGGAATCTGTTTGACCTTATGCTCTTGGCTGAGTTTGACATCCAACAAATATCCGGGTAATTGAAGTCCCCCATTACTACTATCTCCCTTCCTTTTGCATGCTTGGCCATCTGTTCCAGGAAGGCATCATCTATGTCCTCCGTTTGGCTTGGGGATCTATAGTAAACTCCCACAATGAGGTCACTGTTATTCTTCTCTCCCTTAATTTTGACCCAAATGCTCTCACTTTGGCTTTGAGGTTCTAAATCTTGGATCTCTTCACAGGTATACACATCCCTGACATATAACGCCACTCCTCCTCCTTTCTTGTCTGGTCTGTTTCTTTGAAATAGATTGTATCCCTCCATTATTACATTCCAATCGTGGGATTTATCCCACCAGGTTTCAGTGATTCCTATTATGTCATATTTAGTTTGCTGTACCAGGAGCTCAAGCTCATCTTGTTTATTTCCCATGCTTTGCGCATTAGTGTACAGACATTGAAGTCCATTAATCATTCCCCCGTGTCTCTTATTTAAGGATTTTCTCCTCCCACCACTAGGTCTGCATGCTCTTTGCTCCATTCGGTCTATGACATTTGGATGATCATCTTCATCAATTGATAGACTCCTACCTTCAGGAGCACTGTCTCCCTCCCCCACATTAGTCAGTTTAAAGCCCTCCTGATGAGGTTTCTGAGATTTTTTGCAAAAACATTCCTCCCAACCGTTGTGAGGTGCAGCCCATCGCTTGCCAGAAGTCCATCTTCAAGAAACTGCATTCCGTGATCTAAGAATCCAAACCGTTCCTGTTTGCACCATTTGCGAAGCCAGTTGTTCACTTCCACTATTTTTCCCTCTCTCCCTGGGCCACGTCGTTCAACTGGGAGGACAGATGAGATGACAATTTGTGCATTTAATTGCTTCAATTTCCTGCCCAAAGCCTCGTAATCTCTTTTGATCTTCTGGAGGCTATTGCTTGCAGTGTCATTGGTTCCCACTCTGGTTGGTGTCTTTACTTTTTGTCCAAGGGAGCCCTCGGATTTTTCCGGTAACACTCTCATTTTATAGTTTTAAATTTAAGCCATCAATGTTTTATTCTTTTAATCTTTATTGTGAACCACCCTGGTTATTGAGTAGTATAGATATGCAGCAAAAATAATAATGTGAAATGCATTTTCCTATGAAGGCTGCCTGCAGAGGATGAAGGAGGGACTACAGTTCCATTCTGACACCCCATCTTCAGCGCAATGTTTTTAGCTTAAGGCCAAGGCTCTTAATGTCCGGAATGCAGAACACTTTTACCTTGGAAGTAACAATGTCTCCAGTATGTTGGGTGCATAATTGGGGTACAGACTAACTCTGCTCCCAGTCACACCAGTCACTGAAAACCAAGTCTGCTCCATTCTTGTTTTATTTTTAAAAAATTTATAAACCGCCCTTCATCCGAGGATCTCAGGGAGGCTTACAATATAAAAACACAAAAATGCATAACATAATGACAAACGAAACAATAACACACAAACCTCACATACTTTCTGTATAGCTCTGGTGCACATGCGTGTTTGTGTGTTAGTAATGCTTGAATGTGAAGAACTGTTTTGTTGTTCACTGACATCAGTCAGGAGCTGAACCGTCTGAAACATTCGATACATCCTACAGAGATGCAGGAAGCTATTGACAAATGGCAGGCAATGTCCACATGACTTTCCACAGAATTGTTGCCTTCGCCTTCTGAGGAGTTGTCATGGCCGGCAGCATTCTACAGGATAAAGGCAGTCCTTTCTGTTCCTAAGCAGCATCTATCACTTGTAGATGTCATAACTTTCTTGTCCTCATTGCTTCAGCAACTCCACTTGCAGTCTGAGCCCGGGGCGGGGGCAACTAACCTTGTCCAATATATGTAATTCACTTGGCAAATGCTGTTGGGCTTTTAATAAATAGATATTGTTTTCTTGTATTTGTACTCTTTATTGTAGCTTATTGTTTTAGCATGCCACAAACCACCTTCAGGACAATTGGTGAAGGCAGTGTGTTGTATAAGACCTCTGTTGTTTAGTTTTTGTTGTATGCTGAAGACACACTGCTTCACTCTAGGTTTTGACACCCAATATACCCACCCAGTGGAGTGTGGGTGGCACTGTGGGTTAAACCACAGAGCCTACGACTTGCCAATTAGAAGGTTGGCGGTTTGAATCCCCGTGACGGGGTGAGCTCCCGTTGCTCGGTCCCTGCTCCTGCCAACCTAGCAGTTCGAAAGAACGTAAAGTGCAAGCAGAGAAATAGGTACCGCTCCGGCGGAAAGGTAAACGGTGTTTCCGTGCGCTGCTCTGGTTCGCCAGAAGCGGCTCAGTCATGCTGGCCACATGCTGTACGCTGGCTCCCTCGGCCAGTAAAACAAGATGAGCGCTGCAACCCCAGAGTCAGTCATGACTGGACCTAATGGTCAGGGGTCCCTTTACCTTTATACCCACCCACTAAATTGTTTTAACTGATTTTAATATTGTATTTTTTCTACTGTTGTCATAAACTGTCCTTGGGTCTCATGGAGAAGACCTGGTAAGAAACCAAATGTCAGTAAATAAAGTCTTACACCCAGTGTAGGGCTAAGTAACAGTCAGTGCAAGAATTGCCACTTGCTCAGTGGCACTTTCCCCTCTCTTCTCCCCCCCCCCCTACAAAGCCCCTCCAGGTTGTTTTAGAGGTTCTCCACAGCCTCCAGAGTAACTTTGGGGAGGGCACAAGGCATGCACAGTGGGAGGAGAGGGGCAAAACCCCATTGCACAAGCAAAAATCCTTTCACCAATGGGACAGTAACTTAGCCCTACATTGGATACAAGACAAAATATCAAAAAATAATTGTAATAATATAAATATGCCATAGCCAGGCAGGGAAAATTGCATGGGAAAACTAGGAAGATTGGCTTTATGCAAAAGCAATGTCTCTCCTTAGTTTTTTGTTTGTTTGTTTTTTGCTGTGGCTTGTGTTCTTATGTGAGTGTTTGTGTTTAAACTCAAATTATGTACTTCAATCATCTGGGTTTTATGATGTCTTCTCTTGGAATCAGACTTGATATTTACTCACTATGTATATCATAGAGCAGTTGTGTATGGTGCTGATGTTATAAGGAAGAAGATTTATTGCCTCTCCTAAGACGTTGACAATAAGCAAACATATTGCATAGTTCAGCTCCTCTGATCCCAGGCTACCCTTGATACAGCAAAAGATAACATTCAAAATGTATTGGGCATCACAGAGATTGTGAAAGATAATTGCCTTGCTTCCTTGACACCTGTTGCAATAAAAATAAGGGGACCTAATTCATATGCTGTGGGACTGTGGAAAAACTGAATCAACAACAGAATGAAACAACTGAGAAATTTTAAAAGGTCCTTGATGCCCTATACTGTGGCATTAATTCTTGATAGCTTCATCAACAAATTCTTGAATCCATCATGCCTTGTGTCCCAAAAGGGTTATTTCCACATCCACCAGTTCTGTAGTTACAATGCTTTTATTAAAACAATCCCCAAAACTGAGAGAATTGGATAAGAGCGGCTTCCTTGGGTGAAGCTAGTGATTCATCTAGTAGAATTATAACATGTTTTTGTATAGCAAGCTACGGAAGAAGAATAAAGACATGCAATAAACTAACATTACATACCGACTCTCCTTTGAGTCAGTATTACTGAACTCAATGGGGCTTATTTCTGAGGAGACATGTATAGGTCTGCAGTGTAAAAGGACCAAATTAACTAATATTGAAAAGGGAGGCAGGTGGGCAATGATTTCAAACAGAAAGGGAGTACTTTTGAAAACATTTTAGAATATTAAAGTTCAGGATAAGGTATAGCCATAAACACTGTTGAGAGTTATATTGAGGTTGCTAAATCTGAATGTCATGTTTTATTATTAGAAATATTGCTATGTGGCTTATGCAATATTTGAACCACTTTTTATTAGTGTCATTATATTGTTCATAGAACCAAACCTGGGTATTTTGTGTGTTTTTGTTTTTAAAAACTCTGTAACATTTTGTACTGATGGTTGGTGGGGCCTATTTTCATTTCTAGTCCTCATACTTTGGGTGCAAGACAAGTGTCACTCTTCACACTGGGGCATTCATTTGGTTTACCAACCAAATGGGGGCGGAGAAGCCCTAGTCATCTTCTATTTGTGGTTATAAAGAAAGTGGAAATAGTTTCTGTCTCTTGCTGTTATTTCCCTTCTCTCTCTCTCTCTCTCTCTCTCTCTAGCAGCAGACCTAATGTGAATATTCAGAATATTCAGTACAAGGATCATACACTGAGGTTTGCTCAGGGACCCACCAGAAAATACTTGCCTCTGCCTCTGGATTTGCTGAAATACACATCTCTTTCCCTGGATCAACTCTGAAGTTCCTGCATAAGTACTACATCCCTCCTCCCCAACCTCAGAGTTAGAAGCTCCAGTGTCTGCAGGTAACTGTGCTATAGTTAGGGATAAGAGAGAAATTCATTTCAGTTTGTATTTAAAGGTAAACCAAGCTATTTTGTGATTTCTGAAACAATGCACAAACTGAAACACAGCCATACCTTTCTGAATGCATAAACAAGGTTAAACATGCATATATTAGTGAAAATAACATCCAAAGATGCAGTATATTGGGAAAAATTTATTTGCAAAAATGTGCATGTTAGACAGAATTGAACACAAACATGTGTGTAGTAGAAACAATTCATACAAAAATGCTTATGCATTTTTAAAAAAAATCAAAAACGGATGTGTAAATATGGAAAACCAAACTTAAAATTGGAAAAATTGAAAACTGAGAGAAACCGAAATTGACAGAGTTGCCCATGGCCAATTATAGCAGAATATGTCCTACTGGACATAAGCTCTGTTTGTACAATGTAACATATAAAAGGAAACTTGAAGAGTAGAAATTGCCTGCACAAAACTAATGTTCACACAGTTGGTGTGCACATAGACTTTGTTAGGGAGTTCTGATGAACAGATGGTGGTAGTGTCAGCAAATTTAATACTGAATTTTCCCCTAATCTTACATTTATTATGTATGAGCCAACATCATTCCCTCCAGATGTCATTGGACCACCTGTGGTGTACATCACATTACAAGAACTGGTAGCTGATAGTTATTTCATAACTTAGCTATGATTATAATTGGCCTTAGCTATGTCCACTCTTCAACCCTGGATTCCACAACTTGTGGTCCACCAGGACAGATGGAGTAGAACATCTATGTGTCGAGAGCTTAGAGGTGCCAACCCATTCCCTATCCTTCAAAGTGTCTTAAGTATGATAGTTCAATTAGAATCCCTGGGGCTACCTTTGAAGGTGGCCCGGAAACTACAACTAATCCAGAACGCAGCAGCTAGACTAGTGACTGGGAGCGGCCGCCGAGACCACATAACACCGGTTGAAAGACCTACATTAGCTCCCAGTATGTTTTCAAGCACAATTCAAAGTGTTGGTGCTGGCCTTTAAAGCCCTGGATGGCCTCGGCCCAGTATACCTAAAGGAGCGTCTCCACCCCCATCGTTCTGCCCAGACACTGAGGTCCAGCTCCGAGGGCCTTCTGACAGTTCCCTCCCTGTGAGAAGTGAGCATACAGGGAATCAGGCAGAGGGCCTTCTCGGTGGTGGCGCCCACCCTATGGAACGCCCTCCCATCAGTTGTTAAGGAAATAAACAGCTACCTGTCTTTTAGAAGACATCTGAAGGCAGCCCTGTTTAGGGAAACTTTGAACAGACTATTGTATTTGTAATATTTTGTTGGAAACCGCTCAGAGTGGCTGGGGAAACCCAGCCAGATGGGTGAGGTATAAATAAACTATGATGATGATGATGATGTCAGGCCACAACACAGGGTTCATAGGCTGTGTTCAGCATGTATGTCAAGCTGTGTAGGCTTGTTGTAGCTGCAGCACTAATAATACTTCACTGTTCTTCCTCCCCCCCCCCCATTTGTAGAGGATACTAAGTTTGCTGTTGCTGCAGTGTTCAGTCAATTCCATCTCCACCTATGGGGAGATCTTTTCTATCACCCCAGATTCCAAAAACCCCTGTCTGTTCCCTGAAATAGTTCAGAAAAAGAGGTGGCGAAAAACATGTACTGTGTTTCTTGTGAGCGGAATGCAAAGGGGGAGGTGGAATTTGTAAGCATAATCAAGCCTACAAATTATGTCTATTTATCAAGGAAATTGAAGAAGCAACTAAAATGATTTGTAATGTCATTAATAATTAGCATCTGCATTCATTACAATAAATTATTGTGCAGCACATCTGGCTCTGCTGTAAAGGTGTCCTTATTTTTATTTCTCAAGTCCATGATAGGCACCGTAATAATGCTCCCCTCAGGAGGGCTCTCAGTATTTTAAGAATTCAGCTGGCTGATTTTCATTTAATGTGATCAATTTGTACAGTGCACAAGGAGATTCAATTAACAGAAGAAAACCTTTCGGTTTAACATGTTGAGTTAAGGGCTTTCCATATTCAAACAACCTCCAAAATGCCCGGAAACTATAGCAGTTAAGGGGCACACACTAAATAGACACATTATTTAGGCAATATTGAAATTGTATGGTATCGTATCCTGTGGTAAATTCAAGCTTCACCACTCCCTTGGAACAGGATGACTGTCAGTGGCAGATGGGTGAACCTAAGTCCCAGATTTGTCCGTTCAATGGAAAAGACACATGGAGCCTATTCAACTGAAGTCGTGAGGTAACTTCAGCTATGTGTGCTAAATTGTCACTGCCTGTATTTTCATCTCTCTCTCATCTCCTCTCCACACCAGTATTTCTCTATCATATTCCAACTGGCCTCTGCCTGTCACTCATTCTCGCTCCACATCCCATTCCAGTCCTTAATTGAGGTTTTGTTTGTTTTTGTGCAATAGGTTAATTCAGAGAAGAACATAGCCTCAAAATGGATGCTTACGAGATGAACAGCATTATTGCAATAGCTTGGAACAGCAGTATGACACACTCCTCAGTTGGACACAGTGCCACCTATAGTTCAAACAGCAGTGTAAGAGTTAACTCTGCACCACAGAAACTAAGAATTGCAGAGGAAAGCTTTGAAAAAACATCTCTTTTGGCCTGCAGTTAAGGTCATTAAACTCCTCTCCATTCTACCTGCTTCCTCTGTGAGATCATATTCTTTGCTTTAACTCAAGCCTTTGTTGGTAAAGTAATGCATGCAGGTCTCTTCTTTTGTCCCCCAAAACTCTGGTGCTTTATGTGATTTGTATAAGCAATCTACCAAGTCCTATTCTGGACTCACAAGAAGAGCACTTTGCTCTTTTCAAGTACATTTAAAATTCTCCCTGTACTTCTTTTCTCTGATAAACTATAATTGCATAGTCACTCTTTATCAGTCTTCTGTGTGCATGCTCCCACAAAGAATTCTACAATAGACTCATGTATTTGACTCTAGGTAATTAAATGTTCTCTAATTTCCCTGTGTTTAGCTGACCGTCCAAAGGTATATTTATGAAACACCATTCTGCCTCTATTGGATGATGCTGGTGATTGACTCCAAGCAGGTGCTTTTAATATATTCAAATCACAAATAGAATACAACCTTATTGAAATGGTTGGATATTTGGAAAAAGCAGGAAGTTGATACCTTGTAATCAGTCAATGTTGCACAAATGTCACTAATCAACTTCTCCTCCCCATATCAGAAAGTAGAGTATATTTATGCAACCTACTTTTACAGCCACAATGTGATGTGTCACAGAAATGATAGTGGTTCACTGATGGTTCCATGACACCTTGTCCTGTAGGCTTCGGAAAAATTGTGTTAAATCAATCTTCCAGATGTTTCTTTGAAAAGGAAAAGGAAACAAAACCCTGACCTTGTTTTGAGTCACACTATCGTTTCAACAGTTTTATTTTATTGTTACAATTACATTCTCTGGGTTTAGTAGACTACATGTTTCATATCAACTATAAAAATGCAAAAATATATAAAATCAAATACAGTATTGCCATAAAAATTCCTCGGAAATTCTGGCTCATTCATTAAATGCTGTATAGGAATTGGAGAGAGGTAAGAAACTTAGATTGCTAATAAACACGATAAACTTTTAAAGTATTCCTTACATAAGGCATTACAGTTCTACATTTTTAAAATTCATATTCCTTACTTTCTTAAAGAAGAAGAAGAAGAAGAAGAAGAAGAAGAAGAAGAAGAAGAAGAAGAAGAAGAAGAAGAAGAAGAAGAAGAAGAAGAAGCAGCAGCAGCAGCAGCAGCAGCAGCAGAAGCAGCAGCCGCCTGTTTGGATTATGAAAAATCCTTACAACAATACAGGAAAGAAAACCTGCTAAGATAAATGCATGACCTTAAGGAACAGAACTGAGGAAACCAGGGGTAGTTTTGCTGTTAGTTTGCTTGCAAGACTGTCATTGATTGATTGTCCTTCTGTATATCTTTTGGCAAAAATCAATGTTTCCCTTTAAGTAAGGCAGCCTTTGGAGAAAAGAGAATACATGTGTTGAATATTTTGCTACTTCATATCTCTGTCTAATGGGCAGCGCCAGCAATGGCAATTCAGCATTGGTTCCTTGTCCAAAGGGCAAAGTAGTTTTCAGATGGGAAATCTGGACATCATTTCAAATGAGGCTTTAAATTACACCAGGGTAACTGAAGGGCTTCTGAATTTGCTGCATGACCCTAGAGCTTTATTTAAAAGTTTTAGCTTGGCTTAATGTGCCCTGGAATCTATTTTCTAGAGGCTTTTCCTAGCACAAGAATACTTTTGCTTTTTTAAAAGTAGCCTTGGATTGTGACATTTTAAACTGACGTATCGGCAACCCTGTAGTGGGAATTACACTCTGAAAACCATGAAGGAAGGAAGGAAGGAAGGAAGGAAGGAAGGAAGGAAGTAGCTGAGACAAATGTACTATGAAATTATTCCAAGCCTCGCTTTCTTCACAGAATCTGCAAGCAAAATATAGAGATACGTTGCCCATGTAATAGGAATTTTATGGTCTTAGACATATGGTAATGTTCATAAGTGTACCAACCAAGCACATACATAGATCAGCACAGGAAGGCCAACCTGGAACCATTTTTGATTCCTAAACTGACCAAATGTTTTCTCTGCAAGGTCAAACTGGAAAAGCCTCCCCATTGTCTCTTTCCTCACAAATCCTGTCTTAAGGATATGTCTGTTTGAATAGGGTGTGAGCCTGTCCTGGCCAGGAACTAAGTATTTATCATTACAAAAGACTGGCCAGGCTACTCAGGAAATCCAATCAAGTAACCTGCTAGACAGGAGATAAACAACAACAGGAGAAAAACAATATTAAAATTTCTGTGATGTAGGTGGGATGTATCTGAGGGGTGGTCTTAGGTTACACCCCTTCTGTGATGTATGTAGATGTTTCTGGGGGTGGTCTTGATCTACAGGATGGGAATTTCAAAAGTCTTTATAAGGCCTTGCATGCCATTTTTCTGGGTCCTCCTCTTTCCTGTGTGTGAGGGGAGCACCCTGTTGCAACAGATCAATAAAGATCAAGCTTACTAGCTGCTTTGCTTCTCAATATTCTCTGGTTGGCCTCTGTTATTTTCTCCTACCAATAGGGAACCTATGTAAGGACTCTATATGGGCTCTTGGATACCCCCATAAAGGAAAAGGGCATATTTTTGTTTACAACACCCATAAATAAATCAGAGATCAAGCTTCCTTGAGTTTGAAATTTCTCGATAATATGGCTATGTACACATTAGCGGCTTGAGATGCAGTGAGGTCATTTCCTGACACTGTGTTTCCAAGTCACATTGCTGTACAGACCAGAAATGTCTTCACTTCATGCCCATTGCCATATTTGTTATCATACACCAAGTTCCTGTTCATTGAAGAATGTGTTGTCACCCTCAGTTTAACCACACCTTTCATTATCAAATTGGAAGGAAACATGGTTTGGCAGAAAGTATAATATCCACATAAAGAGGATGACAAATGTATTTGGATGAAAGAGTTACAGCCTTTTTATTGAGGAAGCCTTTTTATATTATCTGGGAATTGGAGAAAAATAATTCCACTACTTGGAGGGAGGGGATTCAGCATCTTACACCCCTTAAATTTGGAATTCTAATTCAAATTCTGAACAGCATCTTAAAGGTCTAAACATAATTTATTTCTATAGTCTATTCTTCCCCCAATGTTCTCTAAGCTGAATCATTGCTCATCATGTTTTTGCAGAAGAGACAGAGAGATAATACAGTCATTCCAAGATTGTGTGCTTTGAGTTTCCACTGGAAAATGATTGCTTTCCATGTACATAAGAGCCAAAAATAGCACCCACAATGAGATGCTTTCATAATTGTATCAGTGCTTCCATGGAGAAAAGGACATTGTTCACAACGTATCGTCTTGTATATTAGACTATCTCCTTCATTCAATGACACTTCACTTGACTAACAGCACAATCCTATGCATGTTTACTCACAAGCATATCTTTCTGTATTCACTCCCAGGCAAGTGAAACTTGTACCACATCCTTCCCATATCAAATGGGAAGGGTTCCACAAGTGCAGTTAGGGGAGTAGAACTTATCATATGAGGACGGGCCCTTTGCTTGAGCCATGTAGTTTGCTGTATACAGATAATTTGCAAGGGCCAGTGGAGTGTTTTCTTTTTCTCCAGTTTTCTTCCCAGGGATGTCATTTTGGGATTTTAGAGTTCCTGGGTGTTCCTGAATGGCCTGCATTTTTCGGGTTGTAAACTGTTTTAACTGATATTATAATTTCTGGGTAAGAAATTCAATCATAATGATCCTACTGTACAATGGAACTGGAAAGGCCCATAATTATGGTTGGCTATCTTCCTGGACAGGGACACAGATGGTGCTGTGGTCTAAACCACAGAGCCTAGGCTTGCCAATCAGAAGGTTGGCAGTTCGAATCCCCACAAGGGGGTGAGCGCCCGTTGTTCGGTCCCTGCTCCTGCCCACCTAGCAGTTCAAAAGCACGTCAGGTGCAAGTAGATAAATAGGTACCACTCTGGTGGGAAGGTAAACAGCGTTTCTGTGCGCTGCTTTGGTTCACCAGAAACGGGTTAGTCATGCTGCCATATGACCAGGAAGCTGTCTGCGGACAAAAGCCAGCTCCCTTGGCCTATAGATTGAGACGAGCGCGCAACCCCAGAGTCGTCTGCAACTGTACCTAACGGTCACGGGTACCTTTACCTTTTATCTTCCTGGACAAAGCATCTATTGGGAAATGGGGAAACAGGCAAGGAAGTCTGACAATCACAAGGTGGTTCGAAGGATAGTGGTCATAGTTAAGAGCCTCCAAGTGTCCGTATTTTCCAGGGATGTCCCTGATTTAGAGAAGCCACCCTGGTTTCCGATTTGATCCCACTTTTCCTTAGGATATCCCTATTTTCACTGGAGAAATATTGCAGGGTATGGAGTTATCTGACCCCCAAGCCATCTGAAGGCAATCCTGTATAGGGAAGTTTATTAAATGTTTAATCTTTTATTATGTTTTTATGCACGTTGGAAGCAGCCCAGACTGGCTGGGGCAACCCAGTAAGATGTACAGAGTATAAATATTAAAATTATCATTATGGAATGGGATGCCCCTATTTTCATTGGAGAAATGTTGGCAGGTATAATAGTTTTGTAAGGAAAAGAGGAGGGCAAGGCCTCCTACCTGCATCAAATACCGCTATTGCCTAACATACAGGGGAGGTGTCCACAGCGAGATAGCAAGTGAATGAATACAGGCTCATTCTCCTTTCAATTATACTATTGATCTGGCCCTTTGTTTGGTGAGGTGTACTTCCTTTGGTTCACTGGTGGCTATGCTGCCGTTCCTGAGACCTGGCACCCTTATGGTTTTAAGTTCCCCACTCCCAATTGTCTAGATAGGAATCATACACCTTTCTGCATGGCTGCTATTCAAAAGTGACTAAGGCAAGGGTAAAAAGCTTGAACATCCTCCCTTCTCAATGCAACACTCCAGCTCTGGCTTAGGAGCCCTCACACCTACTAATTCTTTTTAAAAAGAAATAAATAAAAATCAGCAACGCGAGGGCATCCTATGTCACAAACACCACACCTAATTGGACCCACAGTTGTCTTGCCTAGTTAGAATCAGAAGCAGGCTTCTTTGTACATATCTCTAGTTGAACAAGAAACCATGTGCAAAGAGTAGCGCTATGCTCCCTGTTTCACCTTCTGGGTCTTCATAGAAATAGTCAGAACAAGAATTGGGAACAGCACCGAACACATATTTTGGAGAGGGGGGAAATGCAGGCTTGATTTAGTTCCCTGCTCTCGGCTGCTTGGGACGATTACCGGTATCTGTTTTGCACAATTCCCAGTGGTTTGAAAAACCTTCCAGCCATTAAGAAGAGCAAGCTATGGAAAGTGGGCAGGGAAATATATTGTAGTACAACTTGGAAAACAACAAAATAGTTGGGATTAATTTCAACAGATGTAATGGGGTGTGTGCTATGGTTCAGGGCATTCCCTCAATGTAAAAAACCACGGTTCATTTCTACTTTTGTAAATCTCCAGTTGTATATTGGTTATTTATTTCTGGTTCTTTAGGGTGTTTTTTTTTAATGTTCTTTTAAGTTCAGCCCCAACATCTCTTGCGGTAGACTGAACCAGAGTAAATTTCATAATGGTAATGTTCCAGGACAATCCGGATTGTTGCCAAAATGGGCAGCCACCCTATATAAATAAACACTCCTTTCCCAAAGAGAGAGAATTAATAGGGAAATGACACATTTGGACTCTTCTGTCCCCAATTTACAAGTTCATCTTTCCAAGAAATTGGATTCCCAGGTGATGGGGAATAAATTAACCACACTGAAGAATGTCTTTGAGGATTTACATACAGATTTGAAACCTTTTAGATTAAAAAATTTATGAGAGATTAACAGGAGTTTATGAATTGCAGGGGCAAAAAAAGCCAGCCTCTTTTCCAGAGATCCAGTCATCATTTCTGATAGATAGAAAATTCAGTGAGAGCAATCATAAGCCAGTGGCCTTTGGAATATGAAGAAATTATTGATATAGATTTGTAGGAGATGCACTTTAAAAGGAAGCCTCCACTGGGGAAAGTGGCTGATGGAACCCATGTTTTCAAAACCATTATACCTGCTCTCCACTATAAAGGTAAAGAGACGCCTGACCGTTAGGTCCAGTCGCAGACGACTCTGGGGTTGTGGCACTCATCTCGCTTTATTGGCAGAGGGAGCCAGTGTACAGCTTCCGGGTCAAGTGGCCAGCATGACTGAGCCGCTTCTGGCGAACCAGAGCAGCACACGGAAATGCCATTTACCTTCCTGCCGGAGTGGTACCTATTTATCTACTTGCACTTTGACGTGCTTTCGAGCTGCTAGGTTGGCAGGAGCAGGGACCGAGCAATGGGAGCTTACCCTGTCACGGGGATTCGAACTGCCGACCTTCTGATTGGCAAGCCCTAGGCTCTGTGGTTTAGACCACAGCACCACCCACGTCCGCTCTCCCCTATATGGATATACTAATGATGGATTTCATTTGCCTTAGCAAGGTACTTTTTAATGCTTACATACTGAGAAAAATATTGACACTTTTGTATGAAATTAAACCTGAGTTACAAAGAACATGAACAACAGTGGTACCTCGGGTTACATATGCTTCAGGTTACATACACTTCAGGTTACAGACTCCACTAACCCAGAAATAGTACCCCAGGTTAAGAACTTTGCTTCAGGATGAGACCAGAAATTGTGCTCTGGCGGCGCGGCAGCCCTATTAGCTAAGATGGTGCTTCAGGTTAAGAACAGTTTCAGGTTAAGAACGGACCTCCAGAACGAATTAAGTACGTAACCAGAGGTACCACTGTATTGTCTTTGCTGCTAACTTTTGCCTTTGAGTCACACTACTGACCATTTACAACTATGCTGGATTTCTCAGTTATTTTCTGTGGGCAACACTTCTCTACCAGCGAAGAGGTGTCCCCCACAAAAAAAAGATTCAAAATGATTTCGGAAGCCTCTTCAAAATCAGCCAAGTAATACACCCATCAGAGAAGACCAAAATCAGCTTCAAAGGAACCAGGAACTCCCTTCTCTATTGTGCTCACCTCCTGTTTATGGGCTTCCCATGGGCATTTGGTTGGCCATTGTAACAACAGGAAGTTGGACTACTCATCTGATACAACAGGGTTGTTCTTATGCTCTTATCTAGAGAAGATGCTTGCTGGTCATTCCCGTATCTCACAAAGCAAATGCTTTTAATGTTTGCTTCATAAGTGACATTCTACAAGAGTTTAAGGTTGTTGTTTTTTTACTCAGAGAAGTATGTCCCATTGAGCTCAATTGAATTTTTAACAATACTATGTAAAAGACTGCAGCCTAAATCTCTATAACAGACTTTCCCCACGTTGGTATCCTCCAGATGTTTGGACTACAACTCTCATCAGCCCCAGGATTCATAGCCACTGGTCAGGAATGATGGAATTTGTGTTAAGTATAATTGTTTAATTGATACGGAAATGGAAAATGTCTCTGTGTGTTGCTGAAAAGTGTTTAACTGGGAGATTCCATTGAAGCTAATGAAAAGCAGGAATGGCTCTCTAAGCTCCTTGATGGGTTGATAATTAACTGTTGTTATTCTCTGCTAGTTAACAGGTGAATGATTAACCTTAAATCACATGAGAACTATTGAATTGCAAATTCTCCACCCTAGAAGGATGGTGGCTGTGTCTTTGTTCCCAGGCTCTGTAGGAGTAAATATGTGTAAAAGAGGCTCTCCTGAAGAGAAAGAAAACTGCTCCGGGCAAAATGGAGTTTGTAGGAGGAGAGAGAGCTTATAGCTCTGTTTGTAACTATCTTTTATTTCTAAGAAGATGAACCTGTGCTGGACTCACACAAGATATTGGTATGGAATTATTTGGACGTATCTTTGATTTATTTGTTCTGTTTTGAATAAAGTTCTGCAAATAAAGTTTTCCACCATCTAATTGGTCTAGAGACAATGTTTCATTCCAAAAGGAGCAAGTTTTTATGCATCCAGTCACTTCAAGCTGGGCAATATTAATATTTGTAATAATTTGTAGTCTAACAATATAAGGAAGGTCCTATTCTAAGGGTATCCTACTGCCACATAGGCAAAATTTCTCATTAATAAATAGAATCTCTTTATTTCTATTTTGCCAAGAATAAAATTATATTTCACATGGCCTTTATAAGCCAATAACCTCTAGGAAAATGTTGCCTCTAAAATGTGACCTCTCCCCAAACTCTTCCTTCTTTGTTGCAGCTTCCTTCCCTCTCTTTGAGCAGAATGGGCGTTACCATACACCATTTGGGATTTTTTAGGATTAGGCACACCTTTTCCCTCTGGGTTCACATTTTAGCTAAGCTCCATTTTAAATTACACGTTAGACATACAGTGGTACCTCAGGTTACAGGCGCTTCAGATTACAGACTCTGCTAACCCAGAAATAGTACCTCGGGGTAAGAACTTTGCTTCAGGATGAGAACAGAAATTGCACAGCGGCGGCAGCAGAAGGCCCCATTAGCTAAAGTGGTACCTCAGGGTAAGAACAGTTTCAGGTTAAGAACGGACCTCCGGAATGAACTAAGTTCTTAACCCGAGGTACCACTGTACAATTATAGACCAATAACATGAGGTGGTGGTGGTTTTGAAATCATTTTTCACCCACTCCATTATACGTATAGAATTGTTTGACTTTCTTGCCTGTTTCTATGAGAGTTCCCAGTTTCCCTTGCTATTCAGTTTGATGTTTCTTTGTAGGTTTATAATTTGTATATTTTATATTATTACATATCACTTTAAGCACCCTCGGGACAGAAATTCAGCCTATAAATAAGCTAAAATATGTTGGTTAGTTTTTTAAATCATGCAAAGGGGCCAAAATGACACTAGCTAACACATTGCTTGGCAGGCTGTTACAATATTATTTAATGAGCTTTATTGATATAGCACTTGGGGAAAAAAATATTTCAGGTTCAGGAATCATTTGATTGACAAACTAATAGGAAAACAAGAGAGAACTCATTTGGGGCTAATTAACTATCTATATATCCTATAGGTTCATATTTTAGGGTCAACTTATGATACTTTTGTGTCCAACTCTTCATTCCAAATATTATTATTTTGTATTTTTTGCTTCTTAAAGGTTGGGATCTTGTTTGCACTCCAAGCAAACGTCACATCTGCTGCCTCGGGGAGAGCTTGTAGTTGATAATGATGATAAATTCTGCCAATCACTCTGAAACAGAGAGAAATCCAGACAGATGCTTTTTTCTTGCAGTCTTGCCAAGCTACCTCAAAGCAAAACATTGGTCATTAACTTGCTAGATATAGGGCAGGATGAGAGCAGAGCTTTGACCATAATGGTAAAAAGTTCTCATCATAGGACAATAAATGTTGTGGGATTCTCTCCAGCATGTTCGTGAATATTTATGTTCTGCAACCTGCTTTCTCACTGCATTAAAAAAGCTTGGTTGTGATGATCACCTTTGGAATAGTTCTGCCCAAAGGTCTCTAAATATTCTGGCAGTAAAAGAAGAGAGGGAGGTTCAGAACAATAGCATCCCCAAAATAATATTTCATGATTCCACCTCTCATTAAACTCCCTGGCATATCATGGATATTTCAAATATCTGGACAGAAAACATGCATCAAAAATGTCAATTTTTCAGTGCCATTTTCTTTTGGAAGAGATACCTAGAAAATTAATTATTTATTTGTTTAAACAATATACAGCCAATATTTCTGTCAACTTGCAGGGATGGGTGGGGGAAGCTGCATGAGGACTCAGAATTAGGGCTGTGTTCTGTATTTTCCACAGACCATTGATCAAGTCAAAAGCAGTGCTTTCAAATGCTGGCATCTAAAGCAGACTCTCAATACCACCTTAGACTCACGTGATTGCAATTGCATGGGAAGGGGGGGGGGGAGAGCCAGGCTGTGTCTGCTCACCACCATCACCATTCTGGTTCCTATCAGCCTCAACGCATTGTGTGGTTGCCCAGCAGGGCTACCTGTCAGGAATGAGCCAGCTACGAGTGAAGGTTTGCAACCCACAGCAGAAAGCAGCAAGGAACAGCAAGACTTTGCTGTTAGCCAGACAGGGGAGAGCCCGCAGCTGCAGACTTTGGCTCTGCCAGACCTTGACGGGCCGGCCGATGAGGCAGTGGCTGAGAGTTAGCTGGAACACAGCCAAAGCTATCTGAAGGAGCAAATAGGCGTGAACAGGCACAGAGAGAGTTTATCGGAAATGGAAGGGGTTAGAGATGATCCAATCAGTCCAAGGAGCCAATGAATGGGGTTGCTTCTAGACATGAAGCAAAACAAAAGACATAAGGTGTGAAAGTTCAATATATTCTGTAGACACAGGAAGCAGTCTTCAGAAGGGTCATCGTTAGAGCCATCCGGAGCTATCTGTTTGTTTTTGCAATATATCCACCTTTTGAGTTATCTACGCTTACTGTGTTAACAAGCTGGGAACCTGGAAACACGGCACTACCTTTCTTGAAACAGACTCAAGGCACTTCAGATAAACTCAAACATGAACAGCTGTATTTTAGTACAGTGGACCCCCCAGATACGAATTAAATTCATTCCAGGGGTCC